>NW_026570404.1:175000-177408 GCF_019649055.1 Paramacrobiotus metropolitanus | reverse complement strand
CGCAAATTACCCTCCCAGCACGGGGAGGTGGTGACGAAAATAACGATGCGAGGGCTTTATGCCTCTCGCAATCGGAATGGTACACTTTAAATCCTTTAACGAGGATCTATTGGAGGCAAGTCTGGTGCCAGCAGCCGCGGTAATTCCAGCTCAATAGCGTATATTAAAGTTGCTGCGGTTAAAAAGCTCGTAGTTGAATCTCAGTTAACGACGGTGCGACTTCAGCCGCTACTATCTCATTCGGCGCCACAAGCCAGCAAAAGTGTCTTGGCGACCGGAACGTTTACTTTGAAAAATTAGAGTGCTCAAAGCAGCCATATCGTATGCCTTACTGGGTGTGGTGCACGGAATAATGGTGGTAAATTAATAGAACCGGGGCATTCGTATTGCGGCGTTAGAGGTGAAATTCTTGGATCGTCGCAAGACGAATACTGCGAAAACATTTGCCAAGAATGTTTTCATTAATCAGAACGAAAGTTAGAGGTTCGAAGGCGATCAGATACCGCCCTAGTTCTAACCATAAACGATGCCAACCAGCGATCCGTCGGTGTTTTTTGATGACTCGACGGGCAGCTTCCGAAACCAAAGTGCTTAGGTTCCGGGAAGTATGGTTGCAAAGCTGAAACTTAAAGGAATTGACGGAAGGGCACCACCAGGAGTGGAGCCTGCGGCTTAATTTGACTCAACACGGGAAAACTTACCCGGCCCGGACACTGTAAGGATTGACAGATTGAGAGCTCTTTCTTGATTCGGTGGGTGGTGGTGCATGGCCGTTCTTAGTTGGTGGAGCGATTTGTCTGGTTAATTCCGATAACGAACGAGACTCTAGCCTGCTAAATAGCCAACTGATCCGCAGCGTCAGTTGCTGCAAAGCTTCTTAGAGGGACAGGCGGCGTTTAGTCGCACGAGATTGAGCAATAACAGGTCTGTGATGCCCTTAGATGTCCGGGGCCGCACGCGCTACACTGAAGGGAGCAACGTGCTTAATCACCTTGGCCGGAAGGCCTGGGGAATCCGATTAAACCCCTTCGTGATTGGGATTGAGCTTTGTAATTATCGCTCATGAACGAGGAATTCCCAGTAAGCGCGAGTCATAAGCTCGCGTTGATTACGTCCCTGCCCTTTGTACACACCGCCCGTCGCTACTACCGATTGAATGATTTAGTGAGGTCTTCGGACTGGCCATCGAGGCTGTCGCAAGGCGGCTTCGGCTGGTTGGAAAGACGACCAAACTGGCTCATTTAGAGGAAGTAAAAGTCGTAACAAGGTTTCCGTAGGTGAACCTGCGGAAGGATCATTAACGTGACATCGAGCGATGTGTGCAAGCATGCGCTGCGCTCGTACACGATGAGCGCTTCGGCGCTTACTCAAAAGTCGAGTCTATACGAACGGTGACTCGCCTACCGCTACTTCTGGAGCGCTTGGTTGATCGATTGCAGCGTGCGTCGTCAACTGCCAGGGTACGGTAGTGATTTGAAAACTTGGTGCACCGCATCGCGTTGACTCTTCTGTCTAAGCGTGAACGGAAAGTTGAAGTGAGGCGGTTGTGCCACGGGGTACCTACCGTTCTACAAGACGATGCTCTGCAGTCGCTGCAAAATCACGCGAGACTGCAGGGAGGCATTCGCCGTAGGATGAGGACCAGTAGCGTCCGAGGTTATAAAGCAGCTGCAACGAGCGTCGTTGCCGACTATTCTGGCGACCACGCATCGGTCGTTGGCTATAGTTCGTAATGGCCGCCCCGCTGCATTTCTTCGGAAATGCGTTATTCGTTCAAGGTATTCTACTAAGAGGTTCTATGCGAGGCTGCTCGTCAGCAAGACAGCGCTGAGCGTAAACCGAAATACAAACCGATTGAATCACTCTGTGCGGTGGATCATTCGGCTCGTGGGTCGATGAAGAACGCAGCAAAATGCGAGACGCGACGTGAATTGCAGGACTTTGTGAACGTCGGATCTTCGAACGCACATTGCGGCTTCGGGCTAACTGAAGCCACGCCTGGTTGAGGGTCAGTTGAATAAAATAATCGCCGCTGCGTGAAGGTGGCGTATTGTCTGGCTAGCGCTGCTGAAGCGCTATCAGATGAAGTTGAGACCAGATATGCGTTCTAGTTAGTGGACCGGTGAAGGCTGGTATCGCTGGTTGGAGCAGAAGGCTGTCGTAGCCGTGCGCCGCAGTTGCACGTGCATGATCAGCTGCCAACCCTGCGATGTTTCAGCTGGTGTTTACTGACAGGAAGCGGTTAAGCGTATCTGCGTGGTTAAAAATCGCGGACATGGTGTGTGGAAGCCGGAAACGGAGCAAATCAATACGTACTGGCAAAATACATCACCGATGTTTCGTGTTTTTTCAATCTTTTGACCTCAGCTCAGACGAGATTACCCGCTGAACTTAAGCATATTACTAAG
>NW_026570404.1:115000-120000 GCF_019649055.1 Paramacrobiotus metropolitanus | reverse complement strand
GTTAATATTATTACTTTATGTTTTTTCATCGTTGCTCATCCGAGCATTTTGGCTAATAATATTTCTTATGTTTTCATCGTTGCTCATCCGAGCATTTTTTGCCCACTATGACAACTTTCATCGTTGCTCATCGGAGCATTTTCGTTCGTTTCGGCTATGACAAACTTTCATCGTTGCTCATCGGAGCATTTTCGTTCGTTTCGGCTATGACAAACTTTCATCGTTGCTCATCGGAGCATTTTGCCCATTTTGGCTATGACAAAGTTTCATCGTTGCTCATCGGAGCATTTTCGTTCGTTTCGGCTATGACAAAGTTTCATCGTTGCTCATCGGAGCATTTTCGTTCGTTTCGGCTATGACAAACTTTCATCGTTGCTCATCGGAGCATTTTGCCCGTTTCGGCTATGACAAATTTTCATCGTTGCTCATCGGAGCATTTTCGTTCGTTTCGGCTATGACAAACTTTCATCGTTGCTCATCGGAGCATTTTCGTTCGTTTCGGCTATGACAAACTTTCATCGTTGCTCATCGGAGCATTTTGCCCATTTGGCTATGACAAAGTTTCATCGTTGCTCATCGGAGCATTTTCGTTCGTTTCGGCTATGACAAAGTTTCATCGTTGCTCATCGGAGCATTTTCGTTCGTTTCGGCTATGACAAACTTTCATCGTTGCTCATCGGAGCATTTTCGCACCAAAGCGAACATGAAAATTTCACCAGATACGGCCCGGCAGTGGACTGGTGTATCCATCTACGCTAAGTATTTGACCGAGGCGAAGATGAAAATTTCACCGGATAGGGCCCGGCAGTGGACTGGTGTATCAATCTAAGCTAAGTATTTGACCGAGGCGAAGATAAAATTTCACCGGATAGGGCCCGTCAGTGGACTGGTGCATCAATCTACGCTAAGTATTTGACCGAGGCGAAGATGAAAATTTCACCGGATAGGGCCCGTCAGTGGACTGGTGCATCAATCTACGCTAAGTATTTGACCGAGGCGAAGATGAAAATTTCACCGGATAGGGCCCGTCAGTGGACTGGTGCATCAGTCTACGCTAAGTATTTGACCGAGGCGAAGATGAAAATTTCACCGGATAGGGCCCGGCAGTGGACTGGTGCATCAGTCTACGCTAAGTATTTGACCGAGGCGAAGATGAAAATTTCACCGGATAGGGCCCGGCAGTGGACTGGTGTATCAGTCTACGCTAAGTATTTGACCGAGGCGAAGATGAAAATTTCACCGGATAGGGCCCGTCAGTGGACTGGTGCATCAATCTACGCTAAGTATTTGACCGAGGCGAAGATGAAAATTTCACCGGATAGGGCCCGGCAGTGGACTGGTGCATCAGTCTACGCTAAGTATTTGACCGAGGCGAAGATGAAAATTTCACCGGATAGGGCCCGGCAGTGGACTGGTGCATCAGTCTACGCTAAGTATTTGACCGAGGCGAAGATGAAAATTTCACCGGATAGGGCCCGGCAGTGGACTGGTGTATCAATCTAAGCTAAGTATTTGACCGAGGCGAAGATGAAAATTTCACCGGATAGGGCCCGTCAGTGGACTGGTGCATCAATCTACGCTAAGTATTTGACCGAGGCGAAGATGAAAATTTCACCGGATAGGGCCCGTCAGTGGACTGGTGCATCAATCTACGCTAAGTATTTGACCGAGGCGAAGATGAAAATTTCACCGGATGGGGCTTCTCTAGTGAAATTAAATATTTTGCCATAGCCAAAATGACGGCTAATGTATTTTGGCCATGAAAATTTCATTTTGGCTATGACAAATTTCTGGCTGTTAACATTGGCATCGACGCTTATATTGAGATGGCTGACTGCGAAGTGGCTAGCGAGGTATGCGACGTGAATATAGTTGCACTGCTCGGTTCTAGCTAAGGCTTAAATTGCTCAGTAGCCGGTTGTTGCTCCCGCTTGCAATGTAGCTTCGGAAGCGGAAATTGATCGGCGAAGTGCATTTATGTCTGTATTTCGTAGTGGGGCGTCCAATTTGTTAATTCAGACGTTGCTGGTTGGTTGGTACAGCGAAGAAGCCGCCAAATATCAGCGAAATGGTGAGAACGACACGATCGTTCGAAGTGGTGTACGCAAATTCCGCTGATATCGGAAGTACAACAAACTGGTTAAAACCAGAATACGATCAGAACTTCTGATCGGAACAGAAATGAACGCAGTTTAGCTGTGGTTCGGGATTGCTTGTAGCGTGCAAGCAAAAATCCTGATAATTCGTGCTCGTCGGTCAGGTTAAAAGCTGTATCGATCGCTTGCAGGAGTAAAATCGCGAGCCGACTGTGCCGCTGTGCCGGAAGGTGAGCATCAAACCGCTAAATCGGTGTGGCCTGGCTAGCGCGTGATGCTGGTGTCTAGAAAGCTCCGATGGTTTGTTCGAACTCCGACTGCGTCGAAGCTAAGAGCGCTTTGCGTTCACCTGCCGATGTTGTACGTGGACAGACAAAATTTACCGATTGCTAAGCGCTGTGTAGCGTGCACTGCGAGCATCGGGGTTTGTCGAATAATTGTCCAATGATTGCTACCTGGTTGATCCTGCCAGTAGTCATATGCTTGTCTCAAAGATTAAGCCATGCATGTCTCAGTACTTGCTATAACAAGGCGAAACCGCGAATGGCTCATTAAATCAGTTATGGTTCACTAGATCGTACCGTTTACACGGATAACTGTGGTAATTCTAGAGCTAATACGTGCAACCAGCTCGTTTCCTTGTGAAGCGAGCGCAGTTATTAGAACAAGACCAATCCGGCCTTCGGGTCGGTAACTTGTGACTCTGAATAACCGAAGCAGAGCGCATGGTCTCGTACCGGCGCCAGATCTTTCAAGTGTCTGACTTATCAGCTTGTTGTTAGGTTACGTTCCTAACAAGGCTATTACGGGTGACGGGGTATCAGGGTCCGATACCGGAGAGGAGCCTGAGAAACGGCTACCACATCCAAGGAAGGCAGCAGGCGCGCAAATTACCCACTCCCAGCACGGGGAGGTAGTGACGAAAATAACGATGCGAGGGCTTTATGCCTCTCGCAATCGGAATAGGTACACTAAATCCTTTAACGAGGATCTATTGGAGGCAAGTCTGGTGCCAGCAGCCGCGGTAATTCCAGCTCCAATAGCGTATATTAAAGTTGCTGCGGTTAAAAGCTCGTAGTTGAATCTGGGCAGTTGGACGGACGGTGCGCTTCACAGCGCTACTATCTGTTCGGCGCCACAAATACAACCATGTCTTGCATGCCCTTCACTGGGTGTGCTTGGGCGACCGGAACGTTTACTTTGAAAAATTAGAGTGCTCAAAGCAGGCGTACGGCCTACATAATGGTGCATGGAATAATGGAATAGGACCTCGGTTCTATTTTGTTGGTTTTCGGAACTCGAGGTAATGATTAATAGGAACAGACGGGGGCATTCGTATTGCGGCGTTAGAGGTGAAATTCTTGGATCGTCGCAAGACGAACTACTGCGAAGGCATTTGCCAGAATGTTTTCATTAATCAAGAACGAAAGTTAGAGGTTCGAAGGCGATCAGATACCGCCCTAGTTCTAACCATAAACGATGCCAACCAGCGATCCGTCGGTGTTTTTGATGACTCGACGGGCAGCTTCCGAAACCAAAGTGCTTAGGTTCCGGGGAAGTATGGTTGCAAAGCTGAAACTTAAAGGAATTGACGGAAGGGCACCACCAGGAGTGGAGCCTGCGGCTTAATTTGACTCAACACGGGAAAACTTACCCGGCCCGGACACTGTAAGGATTGACAGATTGAGCTCTTTCTTGATTCGGTGGGTGGTGGTGCATGGCCGTTCTTAGTTGGTGGAGCGATTTGTCTGGTTAATTCCGATAACGAACGAGACTCTAGCCTGCTAAATAGCCAACTGATCCGCAGCGTCAGTTGCTACAAAAGCTTCTTAGAGGGACAGGCGGCGTTTAGTCGCACGAGATTGAGCAATAACAGGTCTGTGATGCCCTTAGATGTCCGGGGCCGCACGCGCTACACTGAAGGAGCAACGTGCTTAATCACCTTGGCCGGAAGGCCTGGGAATCCGATTAAACCCCTTCGTGATTGGGATTGAGCTTTGTAATTATCGCTCATGAACGAGGAATTCCCAGTAAGCGCGAGTCATAAGCTCGCGTTGATTACGTCCCTGCCCTTTGTACACACCGCCCGTCGCTACTACCGATTGAATGATTTAGTGAGGTCTTCGGACTGGCCATCGAGGCTGTCGCAAGGCGGCTTCGGCTGGTTGGAAAGACGACCAAACTGGCTCATTTAGAGGAAGTAAAAGTCGTAACAAGGTTTCCGTAGGTGAACCTGCGGAAGGATCATTAACGTGACATCGAGCGATGTGTGCAAGCATGCGCTGCGCTCGTACACGATGAGCGCTTCGGCGCTTACTCAAAGTCGAGTCTATACGAACGGTGACTCGCCTACCGCTACTTCTGGAGCGCTTGGTTGATCGATTGCAGCGTGCGTCGTCAACTGCCAGGGTACGGTAGTGATTTGAAAACTTGGTGCACCGCATCGCGTTGACTCTTCTGTCTAAGCGTGAACGGAAAGTTGAAGTGAGGCGGTTGTGCCACGGGGTACCTACCGTTCTACAAGACGATGCTCTGCAGTCGCTGCAAAATCACGCGAGACTGCAGGAGGCATTCGCCGTAGGATGAGGACCAGTAGCGTCCGAGGTTATAAAGCAGCTGCAACGAGCGTCGTTGCCGACTATTCTGGCGACCACGCATCGGTCGTTGGCTATAGTTCGTAATGGCCGCCCCGCTGCATTTCTTCGGAAATGCGTTATTCGTTCAAGGTATTCTACTAAGAGGTTCTATGCGAGGCTGCTCGTCAGCAAGACAGCGCTGAGCGTAAACCGAAATACAAACCGATTGAATCACTCTGTGCGGTGGATCATTCGGCTCGTGGGTCGATGAAGAACGCAGCAAAATGCGAGACGCGACGTGAATTGCAGGACTTTGTGAACGTCGGAT
>NW_026570404.1:105000-107500 GCF_019649055.1 Paramacrobiotus metropolitanus | reverse complement strand
CCGATTGAATGATTTAGTGAGGTCTTCGGACTGGCCATCGAGGCTGTCGCAAGGCGGCTTCGGCTGGTTGGAAAGACGACCAAACTGGCTCATTTAGAGGAAGTAAAAGTCGTAACAAGGTTTCCGTAGGTGAACCTGCGGAAGGATCATTAACGTGACATCGAGCGATGTGTGCAAGCATGCGCTGCGCTCGTACACGATGAGCGCTTCGGCGCTTACTCAAAAGTCGAGTCTATACGAACGGTGACTCGCCTACCGCTACTTCTGGAGCGCTTGGTTGATCGATTGCAGCGTGCGTCGTCAACTGCCAGGGTACGGTAGTGATTTGAAAACTTGGTGCACCGCATCGCGTTGACTCTTCTGTCTAGCGTGAACGGAAAGTTGAAGTGAGGCGGTTGTGCCACGGGGTACCTACCGTTCTACAAGACGATGCTCTGCAGTCGCTGCAAAATCACGCGAGACTGCAGGGAGGCATTCGCCGTAGGATGAGGACCAGTAGCGTCCGAGGTTATAAAGCAACTGCAACGAGCGTCGTTGCCGACTATTCTGGCGACCACGCATCGGTCGTTGGCTATAGTTCGTAATGGCCGCCCCGCTGCATTTCTTCGGAAATGCGTTATTCGTTCAAGGTATTCTACTAAGAGGTTCTATGCGAGGCTGCTCGTCAGCAAGACAGCGCTGAGCGTAAACCGAAATACAAACCGATTGAATCACTCTGTGCGGTGGATCATTCGGCTCGTGGGTCGATGAAGAACGCAGCAAAATGCGAGACGCGACGTGAATTGCAGGACTTTGTGAACGTCGGATCTTCGAACGCACATTGCGGCTTCGGGCTAACTGAAGCCACGCCTGGTTGAGGTCAGTTGAATAAAATAATCGCCGCTGCGTGAAGGTGGCGTATTGTCTGGCTAGCGCTGCTGAAGCGCTATCAGATGAAGTTGAGACCAGATATGCGTTCTAGTTAGTGGACCGGTGAAGGCTGGTATCGCTGGTTGGAGCAGAAGGCTGTCGTAGCCGTGCGCCGCAGTTGCACGTGCATGATCAGCTGCCAACCCTTGCGATGTTTCAGCTGGTGTTTACTGACAGGAAGCGGTTAAGCGTATCTGCGTGGTTAAAAATCGCGGACATGGTGTGTGGAAGCCGGAAACGGAGCAAATCAATACGTACTGGCAAAATACATCACCGATGTTTCGTGTTTTTTCAATCTTTTGACCTCAGCTCAGACGAGATTACCCGCTGAACTTAAGCATATTACTAAGCGGAGGAAAAGAAACCAGCAGGGATTCCCATAGTAACTGCAGTGAAGAACAGCCCAGCGCCGAATCCTGCTGCTGGCAACGGTGGCAGGAACTGTGGCGTGAAGAAGGTGGTTACCGGTGTGGCTTGCTCGCGTAAGTTCTCCTGAGTGAGGCTCCATCCCATGGAGGTGCAAGGCCCGTATCGTGAGCAGTTGATGCCGGTGTACACTTTCGGAGAGTCGCCTTGTTTGTGAGTACAAGGTGAAGTCGGTGGTAAACTCCATCGAAGGCTAAATATGACCACGAGTCCGATAGCGAACAAGTACCGTGAGGAAAATTGAAAAGCACTTTGAAGAGAGCGAAACAGTGCGTGAAACCGCTCAGAGGCAAGCAGATGGGGCCTCGAAGGCAAAGCAGTGAATTCAGCCGGTATGGTGCGTGGCTGGTTGGTGTTGAGATCGCAAGACTCTAGCTGATTATGTAGCGTATCTGCCGGTGCACTTTCGCTGTTTGTACGTCACCGCCGTTGAGCGAGCATCCGTCGGGTATGCGTGTGAAGCCTTATTCCTTCGGGCGTAGGTGCTTACTGCTAACTTGTACGCGTTTGCGCTTCAACCGGTCATGTCAGCGTGTGCCAGCGTTAGCGTTGGGTCGGTATGCTCTGTGGTGCGTTGTGGGATGACGAGCTTGCTCGGCTCCTCATCGTGCAATAGACTCGTTGCCGGCTTTCAACGTGGGCACATTGTAGATTCGGTGGCGAGTAGATGGCTGCCCATCTAACCCGTCTTGAAACACGGACCAAGGAGTTCAACATGCGCGCTAGTTGTTGGGACTTGAAGCCCGCTAGCAAAGTGAAAGCAAGACACAGTGAACGCTGTGTATTGGCGAATCCCGTCACCTAGTTTACTAGGCCGGGCGCACCGCCGGCCCGTCAAAAGCTCAAGTGGCTTTGGCGGAGCTTGAGCGTGCACGTTGAGACCCGAAAGATGGTGAACTATGCCTGGGCAGGATGAAGCCAGGGAAACTCTGGTGGAGGTCCGTAGCGATTCTGACGTGCAAATCGATCGTCTGACCTGGGTATAGGGGCGAAAGACTAATCGAACCATCTAGTAGCTGGTTCCTCCGAAGTTTCCCTCAGGATAGCTGGCACTCGGAGAACGTAGTCTCTCCGGTAAAGCGAATGATTAGAGGCCTTGGGGTCGAAACGACCTTAACCTATTCTCAAACTTTAAATGGGTGAGAAGTCCGGCTTGCTTAAATGC
>NW_026570404.1:77500-80000 GCF_019649055.1 Paramacrobiotus metropolitanus | reverse complement strand
TGGTGCATCAATCTACGCTAAGTATTTGACCGAGGCGAAGATGAAAATTTCACCGGATAGGGCCCGGCAGTGGACTGGTGCATCAATCTACGCTAAGTATTTGACCGAGGCGAAGATGAAAATTTCACCGGATAGGGCCCGTCAGTGGACTGGTGCATCAATCTACGCTAAGTATTTGACCGAGGCGAAGATGAAAATTTCACCGGATAGGGCCCGTCAGTGGACTGGTGCATCAATCTACGCTAAGTATTTGACCGAGGCGAAGATGAAAATTTCACCGGATAGGGCCCGGCAGTGGACTGGTGCATCAGTCTACGCTAAGTATTTGACCGAGGCGAAGATGAAAATTTCACCGGATAGGGCCCGGCAGTGGACTGGTGCATCAGTCTACGCTAAGTATTTGACCGAGGCGAAGATGAAAATTTCACCGGATAGGGCCCGGCAGTGGACTGGTGCATCAATCTAAGCTAAGTATTTGACCGAGGCGAAGATGAAAATTTCACCGGATAGGGCCCGTCAGTGGACTGGTGCATCAATCTACGCTAAGTATTTGACCGAGGCGAAGATGAAAATTTCACCGGATAGGGCCCGTCAGTGGACTGGTGCATCAATCTACGCTAAGTATTTGACCGAGGCGAAGATGAAAATTTCACCGGATAGGGCCCGGCAGTGGACTGGTGTATCAATCTAAGCTAAGTATTTGACCGAGGCGAAGATGAAAATTTCACCGGATAGGGCCCGGCAGTGGACTGGTGCATCAATCTACGCTAAGTATTTGACCGAGGCGAAGATGAAAATTTCACCGGATAGGGCCCGTCAGTGGACTGGTGCATCAATCTACGCTAAGTATTTGACCGAGGCGAAGATGAAAATTTCACCGGATAGGGCCCGGCAGTGGACTGGTGCATCAGTCTACGCTAAGTATTTGACCGAGGCGAAGATGAAAATTTCACCGGATAGGGCCCGGCAGTGGACTGGTGCATCAGTCTACGCTAAGTATTTGACCGAGGCGAAGATGAAAATTTCACCGGATAGGGCCCGGCAGTGGACTGGTGCATCAATCTACGCTAAGTATTTGACCGAGGCGAAGATGAAAATTTCACCGGATAGGGCCCGTCAGTGGACTGGTGCATCAATCTACGCTAAGTATTTGACCGAGGCGAAGATGAAAATTTCACCGGATAGGGCCCGTCAGTGGACTGGTGCATCAATCTACGCTAAGTATTTGACCGAGGCGAAGATGAAAATTTCACCGGATAGGGCCCGGCAGTGGACTGGTGCATCAATCTACGCTAAGTATTTGACCGAGGCGAAGATGAAAATTTCACCGGATAGGGCCCGTCAGTGGACTGGTGCATCAATCTACGCTAAGTATTTGACCGAGGCGAAGATGAAAATTTCACCGGATAGGGCCCGTCAGTGGACTGGTGCATCAGTCTACGCTAAGTATTTGACCGAGGCGAAGATGAAAATTTCACCGGATAGGGCCCGGCAGTGGACTGGTGCATCAGTCTACGCTAAGTATTTGACCGAGGCGAAGATGAAAATTTCACCGGATAGGGCCCGGCAGTGGACTGGTGCATCAATCTACGCTAAGTATTTGACCGAGGCGAAGATGAAAATTTCACCGGATAGGGCCCGTCAGTGGACTGGTGCATCAATCTACGCTAAGTATTTGACCGAGGCGAAGATGAAAATTTCACCGGATAGGGCCCGTCAGTGGACTGGTGCATCAATCTACGCTAAGTATTTGACCGAGGCGAAGATGAAAATTTCACCGGATAGGGCCCGGCAGTGGACTGGTGCATCAGTCTACGCTAAGTATTTGACCGAGGCGAAGATGAAAATTTCACCGGATAGGGCCCGGCAGTGGACTGGTGTATCAATCTAAGCTAAGTATTTGACCGAGGCGAAGATAAAAATTTCACCGGATAGGGCCCGTCAGTGGACTGGTGCATCAATCTACGCTAAGTATTTGACCGAGGCGAAGATGAAAATTTCACCGGATAGGGCCCGTCAGTGGACTGGTGCATCAATCTACGCTAAGTATTTGACCGAGGCGAAGATGAAAATTTCACCGGATGGGGCTTCTCTAGTGAAATTAAATATTTTGCCATAGCCAAAATGACGGCTAATGTATTTTGGCCATGAAAATTTCATTTTGGCTATGACAAATTTCTGGCTGTTAACATTGGCATCGACGCTTATATTGAGATGGCTGACTGCGAAGTGGCTAGCGAGGTATGCGACGTGAATATAGTTGCACTGCTCGGTTCTAGCTAAGGCTTAAATTGCTCAGTAGCCGGTTGTTGCTCCCGCTTGCAATGTAGCTTCGGAAGCGGAAATTGATCGGCGAAGTGCATTTATGTCTGTATTTCGTAGTGGGGCGTCCAATTTGTTAATTCAGACGTTGCTGGTTGGTTGGTACAGCGAAGAAGCCGCCAAATATCAGCGAAATGGTGAGAACGACACGATCGTTCGAAGTGGTGTACGCAAATTC
>NW_026570404.1:0-67500 GCF_019649055.1 Paramacrobiotus metropolitanus | reverse complement strand
GCCAAATATCAGCGAAATGGTGAGAACGACACGATCGTTCGAAGTGGTGTACGCAAATTCCGTTGATATCGGAAGTACAACAAACTGGTTAAAACCAGAATACGATCAGAACTTCTGATCGGAACAGAAATGAACGCAGTTTAGCTGTGGTTCGGGATTGCTTGTAGCGTGCAAGCAAAATCCTGATAATTCGTGCTCGTCGGTCAGGTTAAAAGCTGTATCGATCGCTTGCAGGAGTAAAATCGCGAGCCGACTGTGCCGCTGTGCCGGAAGGTGAGCATCAAACCGCTAAATCGGTGTGGCCTGGCTAGCGCGTGATGCTGGTGTCTAGAAAGCTCCGATGGTTTGTTCGAACTCCGACTGCGTCGAAGCTAAGAGCGCTTTGCGTTCACCTGCCGATGTTGTACGTGGACAGACAAAATTTACCGATTGCTAAGCGCTGTGTAGCGTGCACTGCGAGCATCGGGGTTTGTCGAATAATTGTCCAATGATTGCTACCTGGTTGATCCTGCCAGTAGTCATATGCTTGTCTCAAAGATTAAGCCATGCATGTCTCAGTACTTGCTATAACAAGGCGAAACCGCGAATGGCTCATTAAATCAGTTATGGTTCACTAGATCGTACCGTTTACACGGATAACTGTGGTAATTCTAGAGCTAATACGTGCAACCAGCTCGTTTCCTTGTGAAG
The DNA here is from genome assembly GCF_019649055.1 of Paramacrobiotus metropolitanus. NCBI lineage: Eukaryota > Metazoa > Tardigrada > Eutardigrada > Parachela > Macrobiotidae > Paramacrobiotus > Paramacrobiotus metropolitanus. The sequence continues at coordinate 66,810 of NW_026570404.1, read as the reverse complement.
CGAGCGCAGTTATTAGAACAAGACCAATCCGGCCTTCGGGTCGGTAACTTGGTGACTCTGAATAACCGAAGCAGAGCGCATGGTCTCGTACCGGCGCCAGATCTTTCAAGTGTCTGACTTATCAGCTTGTTGTTAGGTTACGTTCCTAACAAGGCTATTACGGGTGACGGGGTATCAGGGTCCGATACCGGAGAGGGAGCCTGAGAAACGGCTACCACATCCAAGGAAGGCAGCAGGCGCGCAAATTACCCACTCCCAGCACGTGCGGCGGCCACCATGGCAGAAGCGAAGAAAAACCAGAAGCACGGATATTTACGGGATAACTTTATTTTCTCTGCTTTGGTTTTTGAAACAATGGGTGTGTGGACTAAGGAAACTAAATGTAAGATCTCTACACTCGGTAAGATGCTTTTTGAGAGAACACAGGAGAAACGGTCCACTCAGTTTCTGAAGCAGCGAATCAGTGTTGCTTTAATGCGAGGTAACGCTGCTTGTGTTCAGGAAACGTTTTGTATCGGTAAGAGACTAGACGAAGTGTATTATGTGTTAAAATGATGAACTGCGTAATTTGCTGTTAACCTATGTTAATGTGAATAACAGAATAAAAGAAAAACACGGTAAAATCGTCTGAAACTAGAAACTTAGACGTAATTTGATGCGCTGAAATCAAATCTGAAAACAGATTTCAAAAAAAATTTCACCCAAAAAAGTTACCGGTTACCGGCAACTTCAACTTGACATATTTTATAGATCTCGATAACTACACGGTAAAATCGTCTAAAACTAGAAACTTAGACGTAATTTGATGCGCTGAGTTCAAATCTGAAAACAGATTTCAAAAAAAATTTCACCCGAAAAAGTTACCGGTTACCGGCAACTTCGTGACATTTATTTTAGATCTCGATAACTACACGGTAAAATCGTCTGAAACTGGAACTTAGACGTAATTTGATGCGCTGAGTTCAAATCTGAAAACAGATTTCAAAAAAAATTTCACCCAAAAAAGTTACCGGTTACCGGCAACTTCGTGACATTTATTTTAGATCTCGATAACTACACGGTAAAATCGTCTGAAACTGGAAACTTAGACGTTATTTGATGCGCTGAGTTCAAATCTGAAAACAGATTTCAAAAAATATTTCACCGAAAAAAGTTACCGGTTACCGGCAACTACAATTTGACATATTTTATAGATCTCGATAACTACACGGTAAAATCGTCTGAAACTGGAAACTTAGACGTTATTTGATGCGCTGAGTTAAAATCTGAAAACAGATTTCAAAAAAAATTTCACCGAAAAAAGTTACCGGTTACCGGCAACTACAACTTGACATATTTTATAGATCTCGATAACTACACGGTAAAATCGTCTGAAACTGGAAACTTAGACGTTATTTGATGCGCTGAGTTGAAATCTGAAAACAGATTTCAAAAAAATTTCACCGAAAAAAGTTACCGGTTACCGGCAACTACAACTTGACATATTTTATAGATCTCGATAACTACACGGTAAAATCGTCTGAAACTGGAAACTTAGACGTTATTTGATGCGCTGAGTTCAAATCTGAAAACAGATTTCAAAAAAATTTCACCGAAAAAGTTACCGGTTACCGGCAACTTCGTGACATTTATTTTAGATCTCGATAACTACACGGTAAAATCGTCTGAAACTGGAAACTTAGACGTTATTTGATGCGCTGAGTTCAAATCTGAAAACAGATTTCAAAAAAATTTCACCGAAAAAAGTTACCGGTTACCGGCAACTACAACTTGACATATTTTATAGATCTCGATAACTACACGGTAAAATCGTCTGAAACTGGAAACTTAGACGTTATTTGATGCGCTGAGTTCAAATCTGAAAACAGATTTCAAAAAAAATTTCACCGAAAAAAGTTACCGGTTACCGGCAACTACAACTTGACATATTTTATAGATCTCGATAACTACACGGTAAAATCGTCTGAAACTGGAAACTTAGACGTTATTTGATGCGCTGAGTTCAAATCTGAAAACAGATTTCAAAAAAATTTCACCGAAAAAAGTTACCGGTTACCGGCAACTACAACTTGACATATTTTATAGATCTCGATAACTACACGGTAAAATCGTCTGAAACTGGAAACTTAGACGTTATTTGATGCGCTGAGTTCAAATCTGAAAACAGATTTCAAAAAAAATTTCACCGAAAAAAGTTACCGGTTACCGGCAACTTCGTGACATATTTTAGATCTCGATAACTACACGGTAAAATCGTCTGAAACTGGAAACTTAGACGTTATTTGATGCGCTGAGTTCAAATCTGAAAACAGATTTCAAAAAAATTTCACCGAAAAAAGTTACCGGTTACCGGCAACTTCGTGACATTTATTTTAGATCTCGATAACTACACGGTAAAATCGTCTGAAACTGGAAACTTAGACGTTATTTGATGCGCTGAGTTCAAATCTGAAAACAGATTTCAAAAAAATTTCACCGAAAAAAGTTACCGGTTACCGGCAACTACAATTTGACATATTTTATAGATCTCGATAACTACACGGTAAAATCGTCTGAAACTGGAAACTTAGACGTTATTTGATGCGCTGAGTTCAAATCTGAAAACAGATTTCAAAAAAATTTCACCGAAAAAAGTTACCGGTTACCGGCAACTACAACTTGACATATTTTATAGATCTCGATAACTACACGGTAAAATCGTCTGAAACTGGAAACTTAGACGTTATTTGATGCGCTGAGTTCAAATCTGAAAACAGATTTCAAAAAAATTTCACCGAAAAAAGTTACCGGTTACCGGCAACTACAACTTGACATATTTTATAGATCTCGATAACTACACGGTAAAATCGTCTGAAACTGGAAACTTAGACGTTATTTGATGCGCTGAGTTCAAATCTGAAAACAGATTTCAAAAAAATTTCACCGAAAAAAGTTACCGGTTACCGGCAACTTCGTGACATTTATTTTAGATCTCGATAACTACACGGTAAAATCGTCTGAAACTGGAAACTTAGACGTTATTTGATGCGCTGAGTTCGAAATCTGAAAACAGATTTCAAAAAAATTTCACCGAAAAAAGTTACCGGTTACCGGCAACTACAACTTGACATATTTTATAGATCTCGATAACTACACGGTAAAATCGTCTGAAACTGGAAACTTAGACGTTATTTGATGCGCTGAGTTCAAATCTGAAAACAGATTTCAAAAAAAATTTCACCGAAAAAAGTTACCGGTTACCGGCAACTACAACTTGACATATTTTATAGATCTCGATAACTACACGGTAAAATCGTCTGAAACTGGAAACTTAGACGTTATTTGATGCGCTGAGTTCAAATCTGAAAACAGATTTCAAAAAAAATTTCACCGAAAAAAGTTACCGGTTACCGGCAACTACAACTTGACATATTTTATAGATCTCGATAACTACACGGTAAAATCGTCTGAAACTGGAAACTTAGACGTTATTTGATGCGCTGAGTTCAAATCTGAAAACAGATTTCAAAAAAATTTCACCGAAAAAAGTTACCGGTTACCGGCAACTACAACTTGACATATTTTATAGATCTCGATAACTACACGGTAAAATCGTCTGAAACTGGAAACTTAGACGTTATTTGATGCGCTGAGTTCAAATCTGAAAACAGATTTCAAAAAAAATTTCACCGAAAAAAGTTACCGGTTACCGGCAACTATAACATGACATGTTTTGTAGATCTCGATAACTACACGGTAAAATCGTCTGAAACTGGAAGCTTAGACGTTATTTGATGCGCTGAGTTCAAATCTGAAAACAGATTTCAAAAAAAATTTCACCGAAAAAAGTTACCGGTTACCGGCAACTACAACTTGACATATTTTATAGATCTCGATAACTACACGGTAAAATCGTCTGAAACTGGAAACTTAGACGTTATTTGATGCGCTGAGTTCAAATCTGAAAACAGATTTCAAAAAAAATTTCACCGAAAAAAGTTACCGGTTACCGGCAACTACAACTTGACATATTTTATAGATCTCGATAACTACACGGTAAAATCGTCTGAAACTGGAAACTTAGACGTTATTTGATGCGCTGAGTTCAAATCTGAAAACAGATTTCAAAAAAAATTTCACCGAAAAAAGTTACCGGTTACCGGCAACTACAACTTGACATATTTTATAGATCTCGATAACTACACGGTAAAATCGTCTGAAACTGGAAACTTAGACGTTATTTGATGCGCTGAGTTCAAATCTGAAAACAGATTTCAAAAAAATTTCACCGAAAAAAGTTACCGGTTACCGGCAACTACAACTTGACATATTTTATAGATCTCGATAACTACACGGTAAAATCGTCTGAAACTGGAAACTTAGACGTTATTTGATGCGCTGAGTTCAAATCTGAAAACAGATTTCAAAAAAAATTTCACCGAAAAAGTTACCGGTTACCGGCAACTACAACTTGACATATTTTATAGATCTCGATAACTACACGGTAAAATCGTCTGAAACTGGAAACTTAGACGTTATTTGATGCGCTGAGTTCAAATCTGAAAACAGATTTCAAAAAAAATTTCACCGAAAAAAGTTACCGGTTACCGGCAACTACAACTTGACATATTTTATAGATCTCGATAACTACACGGTAAAATCGTCTGAAACTGGAAACTTAGACGTTATTTGATGCGCTGAGTTCAAATCTGAAAACAGATTTCAAAAAAACACAAAAGTTACCGGTTACCGGCAACTTCGTGACATTTATTTTAGATCTCGATAACTACACGGTAAAATCGTCTGAAACTGGAAACTTAGACGTTATTTGATGCGCTGAGTTCAAATCTGAAAACAGATTTCAAAAAAAATTTCACCGAAAAAAGTTACCGGTTACCGGCAACTACAACTTGACATATTTTATAGATCTCGATAACTACACGGTAAAATCGTCTGAAACTGGAAACTTAGACGTTATTTGATGCGCTGAGTTCAAATCTGAAAACAGATTTCAAAAAAATTTCACCGAAAAAAGTTACCGGTTACCGGCAACTACAACTTGACATATTTTATAGATCTCGATAACTACACGGTAAAATCGTCTGAAACTGGAAACTTAGACGTTATTTGATGCGCTGAGTTCAAATCTGAAAACAGATTTCAAAAAAATTTCACCCGAAAAAAGTTACCGGTTACCGGCAACTTCGTGACATTTATTTTAGATCTCGATAACTACACGGTAAAATCGTCTGAAACTGGAAACTTAGACGTTATTTGATGCGCTGAGTTCAAATCTGAAAACAGATTTCAAAAAAATTTCACCGAAAAAAGTTACCGGTTACCGGCAACTACAACTTGACATATTTTATAGATCTCGATAACTACACGGTAAAATCGTCTGAAACTGGAAACTTAGACGTTATTTGATGCGCTGAGTTCAAATCTGAAAACAGATTTCAAAAAAATTTCACCGAAAAAAGTTACCGGTTACCGGCAACTACAACTTGACATATTTTATAGATCTCGATAACTACACGGTAAAATCGTCTGAAACTGGAAACTTAGACGTTATTTGATGCGCTGAGTTCAAATCTGAAAACAGATTTCAAAAAAAATTTCACCGAAAAAAGTTACCGGTTACCGGCAACTACAACTTGACATATTTTATAGATCTCGATAACTACACGGTAAAATCGTCTGAAACTGGAAACTTAGACGTTATTTGATGCGCTGAGTTCAAATCTGAAAACAGATTTCAAAAAAAATTTCACCGAAAAAAGTTACCGGTTACCGGCAACTACAACTTGACATATTTTATAGATCTCGATAACTACACGGTAAAATCGTCTGAAACTGGAAACTTAGACGTTATTTGATGCGCTGAGTTCAAATCTGAAAACAGATTTCAAAAAAATTTCACCGAAAAAAGTTACCGGTTACCGGCAACTACAACTTGACATATTTTATAGATCTCGATAACTACACGGTAAAATCGTCTGAAACTGGAAACTTAGACGTTATTTGATGCGCTGAGTTCAAATCTGAAAACAGATTTCAAAAAAAATTTCACCGAAAAAAGTTACCGGTTACCGGCAACTACAACTTGACATATTTTATAGATCTCGATAACTACACGGTAAAATCGTCTGAAACTGGAAACTTAGACGTTATTTGATGCGCTGAGTTCAAATCTGAAAACAGATTTCAAAAAAAATTTCACCGAAAAAAGTTACCGGTTACCGGCAACTTCGTGACATTTATTTTAGATCTCGATAACTACACGGTAAAATCGTCTGAAACTGGAAACTTAGACGTTATTTGATGCGCTGAGTTCAAATCTGAAAACAGATTTCAAAAAAAATTTCACCGAAAAAAGTTACCGGTTACCGGCAACTACAACTTGACATATTTTATAGATCTCGATAACTACACGGTAAAATCGTCTGAAACTGGAAACTTAGACGTTATTTGATGCGCTGAGTTCAAATCTGAAAACAGATTTCAAAAAAATTTCACCGAAAAAAGTTACCGGTTACCGGCAACTACAACTTGACATATTTTATAGATCTCGATAACTACACGGTAAAATCGTCTGAAACTGGAAACTTAGACGTTATTTGATGCGCTGAGTTCAAATCTGAAAACAGATTTCAAAAAAATTTCACCGAAAAAAGTTACCGGTTACCGGCAACTTCGTGACATTTATTTTAGATCTCGATAACTACACGGTAAAATCGTCTGAAACTGGAAACTTAGACGTTATTTGATGCGCTGAGTTCAAATCTGAAAACAGATTTCAAAAAAATTTCACCGAAAAAAGTTACCGGTTACCGGCAACTACAACTTGACATATTTTATAGATCTCGATAACTACACGGTAAAATCGTCTGAAACTGGAAACTTAGACGTTATTTGATGCGCTGAGTTCAAATCTGAAAACAGATTTCAAAAAAATTTCACCGAAAAAAGTTACCGGTTACCGGCAACTACAACTTGACATATTTTATAGATCTCGATAACTACACGGTAAAATCGTCTGAAACTGGAAACTTAGACGTTATTTGATGCGCTGAGTTCAAATCTGAAAACAGATTTCAAAAAAATTTCACCGAAAAAAGTTACCGGTTACCGGCAACTACAACTTGACATATTTTATAGATCTCGATAACTACACGGTAAAATCGTCTGAAACTGGAAACTTAGACGTTATTTGATGCGCTGAGTTCAAATCTGAAAACAGATTTCAAAAAAATTTCACCGAAAAAAGTTACCGGTTACCGGCAACTACAACTTGACATATTTTATAGATCTCGATAACTACACGGTAAAATCGTCTGAAACTGGAAACTTAGACGTTATTTGATGCGCTGAGTTCAAATCTGAAAACAGATTTCAAAAAAAATTTCACCGAAAAAAGTTACCGGTTACCGGCAACTACAACTTGACATATTTTATAGATCTCGATAACTACACGGTAAAATCGTCTGAAACTGGAAACTTAGACGTTATTTGATGCGCTGAGTTCAAATCTGAAAACAGATTTCAAAAAAATTTCACCGAAAAAAGTTACCGGTTACCGGCAACTTCGTGACATATTTTAGATCTCGATAACTACACGGTAAAATCGTCTGAAACTGGAAACTTAGACGTTATTTGATGCGCTGAGTTGAAATCTGAAAACAGATTTCAAAAAAATTTCACCGAAAAAAGTTACCGGTTACCGGCAACTACAACTTGACATATTTTATAGATCTCGATAACTACACGGTAAAATCGTCTGAAACTGGAAACTTAGACGTTATTTGATGCGCTGAGTTCAAATCTGAAAACAGATTTCAAAAAAATTTCACCGAAAAAAGTTACCGGTTACCGGCAACTACAACTTGACATATTTTATAGATCTCGATAACTACACGGTAAAATCGTCTGAAACTGGAAACTTAGACGTTATTTGATGCGCTGAGTTCAAATCTGAAAACAGATTTCAAAAAAATTTCACCGAAAAAAGTTACCGGTTACCGGCAACTACAACTTGACATATTTTATAGATCTCGATAACTACACGGTAAAATCGTCTGAAACTGGAAACTTAGACGTTATTTGATGCGCTGAGTTCAAATCTGAAAACAGATTTCAAAAAAAATTTCACCGAAAAAAGTTACCGGTTACCGGCAACTACAACTTGACATATTTTATAGATCTCGATAACTACACGGTAAAATCGTCTGAAACTGGAAACTTAGACGTTATTTGATGCGCTGAGTTCAAATCTGAAAACAGATTTCAAAAAAAATTTCACCGAAAAAAGTTACCGGTTACCGGCAACTACAACTTGACATATTTTATAGATCTCGATAACTACACGGTAAAATCGTCTGAAACTGGAAACTTAGACGTTATTTGATGCGCTGAGTTCAAATCTGAAAACAGATTTCAAAAAAATTTCACCGAAAAAAGTTACCGGTTACCGGCAACTACAACTTGACATATTTTATAGATCTCGATAACTACACGGTAAAATCGTCTGAAACTGGAAACTTAGACGTTATTTGATGCGCTGAGTTCAAATCTGAAAACAGATTTCAAAAAAATTTCACCGAAAAAAGTTACCGGTTACCGGCAACTACAACTTGACATATTTTATAGATCTCGATAACTACACGGTAAAATCGTCTGAAACTGGAAACTTAGACGTTATTTGATGCGCTGAGTTCAAATCTGAAAACAGATTTCAAAAAAATTTCACCGAAAAAAGTTACCGGTTACCGGCAACTACAACTTGACATATTTTATAGATCTCGATAACTACACGGTAAAATCGTCTGAAACTGGAAACTTAGACGTTATTTGATGCGCTGAGTTCAAATCTGAAAACAGATTTCAAAAAAATTTCACCGAAAAAAGTTACCGGTTACCGGCAACTTCGTGACATTTATTTTAGATCTCGATAACTACACGGTAAAATCGTCTGAAACTGGAAACTTAGACGTTATTTGATGCGCTGAGTTCAAATCTGAAAACAGATTTCAAAAAAAATTTCACCGAAAAAAGTTACCGGTTACCGGCAACTACAACTTGACATATTTTATAGATCTCGATAACTACACGGTAAAATCGTCTGAAACTGGAAACTTAGACGTTATTTGATGCGCTGAGTTCAAATCTGAAAACAGATTTCAAAAAAATTTCACCGAAAAAAGTTACCGGTTACCGGCAACTACAACTTGACATATTTTATAGATCTCGATAACTACACGGTAAAATCGTCTGAAACTGGAAACTTAGACGTTATTTGATGCGCTGAGTTCAAATCTGAAAACAGATTTCAAAAAAAATTTCACCGAAAAAAGTTACCGGTTACCGGCAACTACAACTTGACATATTTTATAGATCTCGATAACTACACGGTAAAATCGTCTGAAACTGGAACTTAGACGTAATTTGAAGCGCTGAGTTCAAATCTGAAAACAAATTTCAAAAAAAATTTCACCCAAAAAAGTTACCGGTTACCGGCAACTTCGTGACATATTTTATAGATCTCGATAACTACACGGTAAAATCGTCTGAAACTGGAAACTTAGAGGTTATTTGATGCGCTGAGTTCAAATCTGAAAACAGATTTCAAAAAAAATTTCACCCAAAAAAGTTACCGGTTACCGGCAACTACAACTTGACATATTTTATAGATCTCGATAACTACACGGTAAAATCGTCTGAAACTGGAAACTTAGACGTTATTTGATGCGCTGAGTTCAAATCTGAAAACAGATTTCAAAAAAAATTTCACCGAAAAAAGTTACCGGTTACCGGCAACTACAACTTGACATATTTTATAGATCTCGATAACTACACGGTAAAATCGTCTGAAACTGGAAACTTAGACGTTATTTGATGCGCTGAGTTCAAATCTGAAAACAGATTTCAAAAAAATTTCACCGAAAAAAGTTACCGGTTACCGGCAACTACAACTTGACATATTTTATAGATCTCGATAACTACACGGTAAAATCGTCTGAAACTGGAAACTTAGACGTTATTTGATGCGCTGAGTTCAAATCTGAAAACAGATTTCAAAAAAATTTCACCGAAAAAAGTTACCGGTTACCGGCAACTACAACTTGACATATTTTATAGATCTCGATAACTACACGGTAAAATCGTCTGAAACTGGAAACTTAGACGTTATTTGATGCGCTGAGTTCAAATCTGAAAACAGATTTCAAAAAAAATTTCACCGAAAAAAGTTACCGGTTACCGGCAACTACAACTTGACATATTTTATAGATCTCGATAACTACACGGTAAAATCGTCTGAAACTGGAAACTTAGACGTTATTTGATGCGCTGAGTTCAAATCTGAAAACAGATTTCAAAAAAATTTCACCCAAAAAAGTTACCGGTTACCGGCAACTTCGTGACATTTATTTTAGATCTCGATAACTACACGGTAAAATCGTCTGAAACTGGAAACTTAGACGTTATTTGATGCGCTGAGTTCAAATCTGAAAACAGATTTCAAAAAAAATTTCACCGAAAAAAGTTACCGGTTACCGGCAACTACAACTTGACATATTTTATAGATCTCGATAACTACACGGTAAAATCGTCTGAAACTGGAAACTTAGACGTTATTTGATGCGCTGAGTTCAAATCTGAAAACAGATTTCAAAAAAATTTCACCGAAAAAAGTTACCGGTTACCGGCAACTACAACTTGACATATTTTATAGATCTCGATAACTACACGGTAAAATCGTCTGAAACTGGAAACTTAGACGTTATTTGATGCGCTGAGTTCAAATCTGAAAACAGATTTCAAAAAAATTTCACCGAAAAAAGTTACCGGTTACCGGCAACTACAACTTGACATATTTTATAGATCTCGATAACTACACGGTAAAATCGTCTGAAACTGGAAACTTAGACGTTATTTGATGCGCTGAGTTCAAATCTGAAAACAGATTTCAAAAAAATTTCACCGAAAAAAGTTACCGGTTACCGGCAACTTCGTGACATTTATTTTAGATCTCGATAACTACACGGTAAAATCGTCTGAAACTGGAAACTTAGACGTTATTTGATGCGCTGAGTTCAAATCTGAAAACAGATTTCAAAAAAATTTCACCGAAAAAAGTTACCGGTTACCGGCAACTACAACTTGACATATTTTATAGATCTCGATAACTACACGGTAAAATCGTCTGAAACTGGAAACTTAGACGTTATTTGATGCGCTGAGTTCAAATCTGAAAACAGATTTCAAAAAAATTTCACCGAAAAAAGTTACCGGTTACCGGCAACTTCGTGACATTTATTTTAGATCTCGATAACTACACGGTAAAATCGTCTGAAACTGGAAACTTAGACGTTATTTGATGCGCTGAGTTCAAATCTGAAAACAGATTTCAAAAAAAATTTCACCGAAAAAAGTTACCGGTTACCGGCAACTACAACTTGACATATTTTATAGATCTCGATAACTACACGGTAAAATCGTCTGAAACTGGAAACTTAGACGTTATTTGATGCGCTGAGTTCAAATCTGAAAACAGATTTCAAAAAAATTTCACCCAAAAAAGTTACCGGTTACCGGCAACTTCGTGACATTTATTTTAGATCTCGATAACTACACGGTAAAATCGTCTGAAACTGGAAACTTAGACGTTATTTGATGCGCTGAGTTCAAATCTGAAAACAGATTTCAAAAAAATTTCACCGAAAAAAGTTACCGGTTACCGGCAACTACAACTTGACATATTTTATAGATCTCGATAACTACACGGTAAAATCGTCTGAAACTGGAAACTTAGACGTTATTTGATGCGCTGAGTTCAAATCTGAAAACAGATTTCAAAAAAAATTTCACCGAAAAAAGTTACCGGTTACCGGCAACTACAACTTGACATATTTTATAGATCTCGATAACTACACGGTAAAATCGTCTGAAACTGGAAACTTAGACGTTATTTGATGCGCTGAGTTCAAATCTGAAAACAGATTTCAAAAAAATTTCACCGAAAAAAGTTACCGGTTACCGGCAACTACAACTTGACATATTTTATAGATCTCGATAACTACACGGTAAAATCGTCTGAAACTGGAAACTTAGACGTTATTTGATGCGCTGAGTTCAAATCTGAAAACAGATTTCAAAAAAATTTCACCGAAAAAAGTTACCGGTTACCGGCAACTACAACTTGACATATTTTATAGATCTCGATAACTACACGGTAAAATCGTCTGAAACTGGAAACTTAGACGTTATTTGATGCGCTGAGTTCAAATCTGAAAACAGATTTCAAAAAAAATTTCACCGAAAAAAGTTACCGGTTACCGGCAACTACAACTTGACATATTTTATAGATCTCGATAACTACACGGTAAAATCGTCTGAAACTGGAAACTTAGACGTTATTTGATGCGCTGAGTTCAAATCTGAAAACAGATTTCAAAAAAATTTCACCGAAAAAAGTTACCGGTTACCGGCAACTTCGTGACATATTTTATAGATCTCGATAACTACACGGTAAAATCGTCTGAAACTGGAAACTTAGACGTTATTTGATGCGCTGAGTTCAAATCTGAAAACAGATTTCAAAAAAATTTCACCGAAAAAAGTTACCGGTTACCGGCAACTACAACTTGACATATTTTATAGATCTCGATAACTACACGGTAAAATCGTCTGAAACTGGAAACTTAGACGTTATTTGATGCGCTGAGTTCAAATCTGAAAACAGATTTCAAAAAAAATTTCACCGAAAAAAGTTACCGGTTACCGGCAACTTCGTGACATTTATTTTAGATCTCGATAACTACACGGTAAAATCGTCTGAAACTGGAAACTTAGACGTTATTTGATGCGCTGAGTTCAAATCTGAAAACAGATTTCAAAAAAAATTTCACCGAAAAAAGTTACCGGTTACCGGCAACTACAACTTGACATATTTTATAGATCTCGATAACTACACGGTAAAATCGTCTGAAACTGGAAACTTAGACGTTATTTGATGCGCTGAGTTCAAATCTGAAAACAGATTTCAAAAAAATTTCACCCAAAAAAGTTACCGGTTACCGGCAACTTCGTGACATTTATTTTAGATCTCGATAACTACACGGTAAAATCGTCTGAAACTGGAAACTTAGACGTTATTTGATGCGCTGAGTTCAAATCTGAAAACAGATTTCAAAAAAAATTTCACCGAAAAAAGTTACCGGTTACCGGCAACTACAACTTGACATATTTTATAGATCTCGATAACTACACGGTAAAATCGTCTGAAACTGGAAACTTAGACGTTATTTGATGCGCTGAGTTCAAATCTGAAAACAGATTTCAAAAAAAATTTCACCGAAAAAAGTTACCGGTTACCGGCAACTACAACTTGACATATTTTATAGATCTCGATAACTACACGGTAAAATCGTCTGAAACTGGAAACTTAGACGTTATTTGATGCGCTGAGTTCAAATCTGAAAACAGATTTCAAAAAAATTTCACCGAAAAAAGTTACCGGTTACCGGCAACTACAACTTGACATATTTTATAGATCTCGATAACTACACGGTAAAATCGTCTGAAACTGGAAACTTAGACGTTATTTGATGCGCTGAGTTCAAATCTGAAAACAGATTTCAAAAAAATTTCACCGAAAAAAGTTACCGGTTACCGGCAACTTCGTGACATTTATTTTAGATCTCGATAACTACACGGTAAAATCGTCTGAAACTGGAAACTTAGACGTTATTTGATGCGCTGAGTTCAAATCTGAAAACAGATTTCAAAAAAATTTCACCGAAAAAAGTTACCGGTTACCGGCAACTACAACTTGACATATTTTATAGATCTCGATAACTACACGGTAAAATCGTCTGAAACTGGAAACTTAGACGTTATTTGATGCGCTGAGTTCAAATCTGAAAACAGATTTCAAAAAAAATTTCACCGAAAAAAGTTACCGGTTACCGGCAACTACAACTTGACATATTTTATAGATCTCGATAACTACACGGTAAAATCGTCTGAAACTGGAAACTTAGACGTTATTTGATGCGCTGAGTTCAAATCTGAAAACAGATTTCAAAAAAAATTTCACCGAAAAAAGTTACCGGTTACCGGCAACTACAACTTGACATATTTTATAGATCTCGATAACTACACGGTAAAATCGTCTGAAACTGGAAACTTAGACGTTATTTGATGCGCTGAGTTCAAATCTGAAAACAGATTTCAAAAAAAATTTCACCGAAAAAAGTTACCGGTTACCGGCAACTACAACTTGACATATTTTATAGATCTCGATAACTACACGGTAAAATCGTCTGAAACTGGAAACTTAGACGTTATTTGATGCGCTGAGTTCAAATCTGAAAACAGATTTCAAAAAAAATTTCACCGAAAAAAGTTACCGGTTACCGGCAACTACAACTTGACATATTTTATAGATCTCGATAACTACACGGTAAAATCGTCTGAAACTGGAAACTTAGACGTTATTTGATGCGCTGAGTTCAAATCTGAAAACAGATTTCAAAAAAAATTTCACCGAAAAAAGTTACCGGTTACCGGCAACTACAACTTGACATATTTTATAGATCTCGATAACTACACGGTAAAATCGTCTGAAACTGGAAACTTAGACGTTATTTGATGCGCTGAGTTCAAATCTGAAAACAGATTTCAAAAAAATTTCACCCAAAAAAGTTACCGGTTACCGGCAACTTCGTGACATTTATTTTAGATCTCGATAACTACACGGTAAAATCGTCTGAAACTGGAAACTTAGACGTTATTTGATGCGCTGAGTTCAAATCTGAAAACAGATTTCAAAAAAATTTCACCGAAAAAAGTTACCGGTTACCGGCAACTACAACTTGACATATTTTATAGATCTCGATAACTACACGGTAAAATCGTCTGAAACTGGAAACTTAGACGTTATTTGATGCGCTGAGTTCAAATCTGAAAACAGATTTCAAAAAAAATTTCACCGAAAAAAGTTACCGGTTACCGGCAACTACAACTTGACATATTTTATAGATCTCGATAACTACACGGTAAAATCGTCTGAAACTGGAAACTTAGACGTTATTTGATGCGCTGAGTTCAAATCTGAAAACAGATTTCAAAAAAAATTTCACCGAAAAAAGTTACCGGTTACCGGCAACTACAACTTGACATATTTTATAGATCTCGATAACTACACGGTAAAATCGTCTGAAACTGGAAACTTAGACGTTATTTGATGCGCTGAGTTCAAATCTGAAAACAGATTTCAAAAAAAATTTCACCGAAAAAAGTTACCGGTTACCGGCAACTACAACTTGACATATTTTATAGATCTCGATAACTACACGGTAAAATCGTCTGAAACTGGAAACTTAGACGTTATTTGATGCGCTGAGTTCAAATCTGAAAACAGATTTCAAAAAAAATTTCACCGAAAAAAGTTACCGGTTACCGGCAACTACAACTTGACATATTTTATAGATCTCGATAACTACACGGTAAAATCGTCTGAAACTGGAAACTTAGACGTTATTTGATGCGCTGAGTTCAAATCTGAAAACAGATTTCAAAAAAAATTTCACCGAAAAAAGTTACCGGTTACCGGCAACTACAACTTGACATATTTTATAGATCTCGATAACTACACGGTAAAATCGTCTGAAACTGGAAACTTAGACGTTATTTGATGCGCTGAGTTCAAATCTGAAAACAGATTTCAAAAAAAATTTCACCGAAAAAAGTTACCGGTTACCGGCAACTTCGTGACATTTATTTTAGATCTCGATAACTACACGGTAAAATCGTCTGAAACTGGAAACTTAGACGTTATTTGATGCGCTGAGTTCAAATCTGAAAACAGATTTCAAAAAAAATTTCACCGAAAAAAGTTACCGGTTACCGGCAACTACAACTTGACATATTTTATAGATCTCGATAACTACACGGTAAAATCGTCTGAAACTGGAAACTTAGACGTTATTTGATGCGCTGAGTTCAAATCTGAAAACAGATTTCAAAAAAAATTTCACCGAAAAAAGTTACCGGTTACCGGCAACTACAACTTGACATATTTTATAGATCTCGATAACTACACGGTAAAATCGTCTGAAACTGGAAACTTAGACGTTATTTGATGCGCTGAGTTCAAATCTGAAAACAGATTTCAAAAAAAATTTCACCGAAAAAAGTTACCGGTTACCGGCAACTACAACTTGACATATTTTATAGATCTCGATAACTACACGGTAAAATCGTCTGAAACTGGAAACTTAGACGTTATTTGATGCGCTGAGTTCAAATCTGAAAACAGATTTCAAAAAAAATTTCACCGAAAAAAGTTACCGGTTACCGGCAACTACAACTTGACATATTTTATAGATCTCGATAACTACACGGTAAAATCGTCTGAAACTGGAAACTTAGACGTTATTTGATGCGCTGAGTTCAAATCTGAAAACAGATTTCAAAAAAATTTCACCGAAAAAAGTTACCGGTTACCGGCAACTACAACTTGACATATTTTATAGATCTCGATAACTACACGGTAAAATCGTCTGAAACTGGAAACTTAGACGTTATTTGATGCGCTGAGTTCAAATCTGAAAACAGATTTCAAAAAAATTTCACCGAAAAAAGTTACCGGTTACCGGCAACTACAACTTGACATATTTTATAGATCTCGATAACTACACGGTAAAATCGTCTGAAACTGGAAACTTAGACGTTATTTGATGCGCTGAGTTCAAATCTGAAAACAGATTTCAAAAAAAATTTCACCGAAAAAAGTTACCGGTTACCGGCAACTACAACTTGACATATTTTATAGATCTCGATAACTACACGGTAAAATCGTCTGAAACTGGAAACTTAGACGTTATTTGATGCGCTGAGTTCAAATCTGAAAACAGATTTCAAAAAAAATTTCACCGAAAAAAGTTACCGGTTACCGGCAACTACAACTTGACATATTTTATAGATCTCGATAACTACACGGTAAAATCGTCTGAAACTGGAAACTTAGACGTTATTTGATGCGCTGAGTTCAAATCTGAAAACAGATTTCAAAAAAATTTCACCCAAAAAAGTTACCGGTTACCGGCAACTTCGTGACATTTATTTTAGATCTCGATAACTACACGGTAAAATCGTCTGAAACTGGAAACTTAGACGTTATTTGATGCGCTGAGTTCAAATCTGAAAACAGATTTCAAAAAAAATTTCACCGAAAAAAGTTACCGGTTACCGGCAACTACAACTTGACATATTTTATAGATCTCGATAACTACACGGTAAAATCGTCTGAAACTGGAAACTTAGACGTTATTTGATGCGCTGAGTTCAAATCTGAAAACAGATTTCAAAAAAAATTTCACCGAAAAAAGTTACCGGTTACCGGCAACTACAACTTGACATATTTTATAGATCTCGATAACTACACGGTAAAATCGTCTGAAACTGGAAACTTAGACGTTATTTGATGCGCTGAGTTCAAATCTGAAAACAGATTTCAAAAAAATTTCACCGAAAAAAGTTACCGGTTACCGGCAACTACAACTTGACATATTTTATAGATCTCGATAACTACACGGTAAAATCGTCTGAAACTGGAAACTTAGACGTTATTTGATGCGCTGAGTTCAAATCTGAAAACAGATTTCAAAAAAAATTTCACCGAAAAAAGTTACCGGTTACCGGCAACTACAACTTGACATATTTTATAGATCTCGATAACTACACGGTAAAATCGTCTGAAACTGGAAACTTAGACGTTATTTGATGCGCTGAGTTCAAATCTGAAAACAGATTTCAAAAAAATTTCACCGAAAAAAGTTACCGGTTACCGGCAACTACAACTTGACATATTTTATAGATCTCGATAACTACACGGTAAAATCGTCTGAAACTGGAAACTTAGACGTTATTTGATGCGCTGAGTTCAAATCTGAAAACAGATTTCAAAAAAATTTCACCGAAAAAAGTTACCGGTTACCGGCAACTACAACTTGACATATTTTATAGATCTCGATAACTACACGGTAAAATCGTCTGAAACTGGAAACTTAGACGTTATTTGATGCGCTGAGTTCAAATCTGAAAACAGATTTCAAAAAAAATTTCACCGAAAAAAGTTACCGGTTACCGGCAACTACAACTTGACATATTTTATAGATCTCGATAACTACACGGTAAAATCGTCTGAAACTGGAAACTTAGACGTTATTTGATGCGCTGAGTTCAAATCTGAAAACAGATTTCAAAAAAATTTCACCGAAAAAAGTTACCGGTTACCGGCAACTACAACTTGACATATTTTATAGATCTCGATAACTACACGGTAAAATCGTCTGAAACTGGAAACTTAGACGTTATTTGATGCGCTGAGTTCAAATCTGAAAACAGATTTCAAAAAAATTTCACCGAAAAAAGTTACCGGTTACCGGCAACTACAACTTGACATTTATTTTAGATCTCGATAACTACACGGTAAAATCGTCTGAAACTGGAAACTTAGACGTTATTTGATGCGCTGAGTTCAAATCTGAAAACAGATTTCAAAAAAAATTTCACCGAAAAAAGTTACCGGTTACCGGCAACTACAACTTGACATATTTTATAGATCTCGATAACTACACGGTAAAATCGTCTGAAACTGGAAACTTAGACGTTATTTGATGCGCTGAGTTCAAATCTGAAAACAGATTTCAAAAAAATTTCACCGAAAAAAGTTACCGGTTACCGGCAACTACAACTTGACATATTTTATAGATCTCGATAACTACACGGTAAAATCGTCTGAAACTGGAAACTTAGACGTTATTTGATGCGCTGAGTTCAAATCTGAAAACAGATTTCAAAAAAAATTTCACCGAAAAAAGTTACCGGTTACCGGCAACTACAACTTGACATATTTTATAGATCTCGATAACTACACGGTAAAATCGTCTGAAACTGGAAACTTAGACGTTATTTGATGCGCTGAGTTCAAATCTGAAAACAGATTTCAAAAAAAATTTCACCGAAAAAAGTTACCGGTTACCGGCAACTACAACTTGACATATTTTATAGATCTCGATAACTACACGGTAAAATCGTCTGAAACTGGAAACTTAGACGTTATTTGATGCGCTGAGTTCAAATCTGAAAACAGATTTCAAAAAAATTTCACCGAAAAAAGTTACCGGTTACCGGCAACTACAACGTGACATATTTTATAGATCTCGATAACTACACGGTAAAATCGTCTGAAACTGGAAACTTAGACGTTATTTGATGCGCTGAGTTCAAATCTGAAAACAGATTTCAAAAAAATTTCACCGAAAAAAGTTACCGGTTACCGGCAACTACAACTTGACATATTTTATAGATCTCGATAACTACACGGTAAAATCGTCTGAAACTGGAAACTTAGACGTTATTTGATGCGCTGAGTTCAAATCTGAAAACAGATTTCAAAAAAAATTTCACCGAAAAAAGTTACCGGTTACCGGCAACTACAACTTGACATATTTTATAGATCTCGATAACTACACGGTAAAATCGTCTGAAACTGGAAACTTAGACGTTATTTGATGCGCTGAGTTCAAATCTGAAAACAGATTTCAAAAAAAATTTCACCGAAAAAAGTTACCGGTTACCGGCAACTACAACTTGACATATTTTATAGATCTCGATAACTACACGGTAAAATCGTCTGAAACTGGAAACTTAGACGTTATTTGATGCGCTGAGTTCAAATCTGAAAACAGATTTCAAAAAAATTTCACCGAAAAAAGTTACCGGTTACCGGCAACTACAACTTGACATATTTTATAGATCTCGATAACTACACGGTAAAATCGTCTGAAACTGGAAACTTAGACGTTATTTGATGCGCTGAGTTCAAATCTGAAAACAGATTTCAAAAAAATTTCACCGAAAAAAGTTACCGGTTACCGGCAACTACAACTTGACATATTTTATAGATCTCGATAACTACACGGTAAAATCGTCTGAAACTGGAAACTTAGACGTTATTTGATGCGCTGAGTTCAAATCTGAAAACAGATTTCAAAAAAATTTCACCGAAAAAAGTTACCGGTTACCGGCAACTACAACTTGACATATTTTATAGATCTCGATAACTACACGGTAAAATCGTCTGAAACTGGAAACTTAGACGTTATTTGATGCGCTGAGTTCAAATCTGAAAACAGATTTCAAAAAAATTTCACCGAAAAAAGTTACCGGTTACCGGCAACTACAACTTGACATATTTTATAGATCTCGATAACTACACGGTAAAATCGTCTGAAACTGGAAACTTAGACGTTATTTGATGCGCTGAGTTCAAATCTGAAAACAGATTTCAAAAAAAATTTCACCGAAAAAAGTTACCGGTTACCGGCAACTACAACTTGACATATTTTATAGATCTCGATAACTACACGGTAAAATCGTCTGAAACTGGAAACTTAGACGTTATTTGATGCGCTGAGTTCAAATCTGAAAACAGATTTCAAAAAAATTTCACCGAAAAAAGTTACCGGTTACCGGCAACTACAACTTGACATATTTTATAGATCTCGATAACTACACGGTAAAATCGTCTGAAACTGGAAACTTAGACGTTATTTGATGCGCTGAGTTCAAATCTGAAAACAGATTTCAAAAAAAATTTCACCGAAAAAAGTTACCGGTTACCGGCAACTACAACTTGACATATTTTATAGATCTCGATAACTACACGGTAAAATCGTCTGAAACTGGAAACTTAGACGTTATTTGATGCGCTGAGTTCAAATCTGAAAACAGATTTCAAAAAAATTTCACCGAAAAAAGTTACCGGTTACCGGCAACTACAACTTGACATATTTTATAGATCTCGATAACTACACGGTAAAATCGTCTGAAACTGGAAACTTAGACGTTATTTGATGCGCTGAGTTCAAATCTGAAAACAGATTTCAAAAAAAATTTCACCGAAAAAAGTTACCGGTTACCGGCAACTACAACTTGACATATTTTATAGATCTCGATAACTACACGGTAAAATCGTCTGAAACTGGAAACTTAGACGTTATTTGATGCGCTGAGTTCAAATCTGAAAACAGATTTCAAAAAAAATTTCACCGAAAAAAGTTACCGGTTACCGGCAACTACAACTTGACATATTTTATAGATCTCGATAACTACACGGTAAAATCGTCTGAAACTGGAAACTTAGACGTTATTTGATGCGCTGAGTTCAAATCTGAAAACAGATTTCAAAAAAATTTCACCGAAAAAAGTTACCGGTTACCGGCAACTACAACTTGACATATTTTATAGATCTCGATAACTACACGGTAAAATCGTCTGAAACTGGAAACTTAGACGTTATTTGATGCGCTGAGTTCAAATCTGAAAACAGATTTCAAAAAAATTTCACCGAAAAAAGTTACCGGTTACCGGCAACTACAACTTGACATATTTTATAGATCTCGATAACTACACGGTAAAATCGTCTGAAACTGGAAACTTAGACGTTATTTGATGCGCTGAGTTCAAATCTGAAAACAGATTTCAAAAAAAATTTCACCGAAAAAAGTTACCGGTTACCGGCAACTACAACTTGACATATTTTATAGATCTCGATAACTACACGGTAAAATCGTCTGAAACTGGAAACTTAGACGTTATTTGATGCGCTGAGTTCAAATCTGAAAACAGATTTCAAAAAAATTTCACCGAAAAAAGTTACCGGTTACCGGCAACTACAACTTGACATATTTTATAGATCTCGATAACTACACGGTAAAATCGTCTGAAACTGGAAACTTAGACGTTATTTGATGCGCTGAGTTCAAATCTGAAAACAGATTTCAAAAAAAATTTCACCGAAAAAAGTTACCGGTTACCGGCAACTACAACTTGACATATTTTATAGATCTCGATAACTACACGGTAAAATCGTCTGAAACTGGAAACTTAGACGTTATTTGATGCGCTGAGTTCAAATCTGAAAACAGATTTCAAAAAAATTTCACCGAAAAAAGTTACCGGTTACCGGCAACTACAACTTGACATATTTTATAGATCTCGATAACTACACGGTAAAATCGTCTGAAACTGGAAACTTAGACGTTATTTG
Organism: Paramacrobiotus metropolitanus; assembly: GCF_019649055.1. Lineage (NCBI taxonomy): Eukaryota > Metazoa > Tardigrada > Eutardigrada > Parachela > Macrobiotidae > Paramacrobiotus > Paramacrobiotus metropolitanus. Next base: position 44,714 of record NW_026570404.1, on the reverse strand, counting down.
ATGCGCTGAGTTCAAATCTGAAAACAGATTTCAAAAAAATTTCACCGAAAAAAGTTACCGGTTACCGGCAACTACAACTTGACATATTTTATAGATCTCGATAACTACACGGTAAAATCGTCTGAAACTGGAAACTTAGACGTTATTTGATGCGCTGAGTTCAAATCTGAAAACAGATTTCAAAAAAATTTCACCGAAAAAAGTTACCGGTTACCGGCAACTACAACTTGACATATTTTATAGATCTCGATAACTACACGGTAAAATCGTCTGAAACTGGAAACTTAGACGTTATTTGATGCGCTGAGTTCAAATCTGAAAACAGATTTCAAAAAAAATTTCACCGAAAAAAGTTACCGGTTACCGGCAACTACAACTTGACATATTTTATAGATCTCGATAACTACACGGTAAAATCGTCTGAAACTGGAAACTTAGACGTTATTTGATGCGCTGAGTTCAAATCTGAAAACAGATTTCAAAAAAATTTCACCGAAAAAAGTTACCGGTTACCGGCAACTACAACTTGACATATTTTATAGATCTCGATAACTACACGGTAAAATCGTCTGAAACTGGAAACTTAGACGTTATTTGATGCGCTGAGTTCAAATCTGAAAACAGATTTCAAAAAAATTTCACCGAAAAAAGTTACCGGTTACCGGCAACTACAACTTGACATATTTTATAGATCTCGATAACTACACGGTAAAATCGTCTGAAACTGGAAACTTAGACGTTATTTGATGCGCTGAGTTCAAATCTGAAAACAGATTTCAAAAAAATTTCACCGAAAAAAGTTACCGGTTACCGGCAACTACAACTTGACATATTTTATAGATCTCGATAACTACACGGTAAAATCGTCTGAAACTGGAAACTTAGACGTTATTTGATGCGCTGAGTTCAAATCTGAAAACAGATTTCAAAAAAATTTCACCGAAAAAAGTTACCGGTTACCGGCAACTACAACTTGACATATTTTATAGATCTCGATAACTACACGGTAAAATCGTCTGAAACTGGAAACTTAGACGTTATTTGATGCGCTGAGTTCAAATCTGAAAACAGATTTCAAAAAAATTTCACCGAAAAAAGTTACCGGTTACCGGCAACTACAACTTGACATATTTTATAGATCTCGATAACTACACGGTAAAATCGTCTGAAACTGGAAACTTAGACGTTATTTGATGCGCTGAGTTCAAATCTGAAAACAGATTTCAAAAAAATTTCACCGAAAAAAGTTACCGGTTACCGGCAACTACAACTTGACATATTTTATAGATCTCGATAACTACACGGTAAAATCGTCTGAAACTGGAAACTTAGACGTTATTTGATGCGCTGAGTTCAAATCTGAAAACAGATTTCAAAAAAATTTCACCGAAAAAAGTTACCGGTTACCGGCAACTACAACTTGACATATTTTATAGATCTCGATAACTACACGGTAAAATCGTCTGAAACTGGAAACTTAGACGTTATTTGATGCGCTGAGTTCAAATCTGAAAACAGATTTCAAAAAAAATTTCACCGAAAAAAGTTACCGGTTACCGGCAACTACAACTTGACATATTTTATAGATCTCGATAACTACACGGTAAAATCGTCTGAAACTGGAAACTTAGACGTTATTTGATGCGCTGAGTTCAAATCTGAAAACAGATTTCAAAAAAATTTCACCGAAAAAAGTTACCGGTTACCGGCAACTACAACTTGACATATTTTATAGATCTCGATAACTACACGGTAAAATCGTCTGAAACTGGAAACTTAGACGTTATTTGATGCGCTGAGTTCAAATCTGAAAACAGATTTCAAAAAAATTTCACCGAAAAAAGTTACCGGTTACCGGCAACTACAACTTGACATATTTTATAGATCTCGATAACTACACGGTAAAATCGTCTGAAACTGGAAACTTAGACGTTATTTGATGCGCTGAGTTCAAATCTGAAAACAGATTTCAAAAAAATTTCACCGAAAAAAGTTACCGGTTACCGGCAACTACAACTTGACATATTTTATAGATCTCGATAACTACACGGTAAAATCGTCTGAAACTGGAAACTTAGACGTTATTTGATGCGCTGAGTTCAAATCTGAAAACAGATTTCAAAAAAATTTCACCGAAAAAAGTTACCGGTTACCGGCAACTACAACTTGACATATTTTATAGATCTCGATAACTACACGGTAAAATCGTCTGAAACTGGAAACTTAGACGTTATTTGATGCGCTGAGTTCAAATCTGAAAACAGATTTCAAAAAAATTTCACCGAAAAAAGTTACCGGTTACCGGCAACTACAACTTGACATATTTTATAGATCTCGATAACTACACGGTAAAATCGTCTGAAACTGGAAACTTAGACGTTATTTGATGCGCTGAGTTCAAATCTGAAAACAGATTTCAAAAAAATTTCACCGAAAAAAGTTACCGGTTACCGGCAACTACAACTTGACATATTTTATAGATCTCGATAACTACACGGTAAAATCGTCTGAAACTGGAAACTTAGACGTTATTTGATGCGCTGAGTTCAAATCTGAAAACAGATTTCAAAAAAATTTCACCGAAAAAAGTTACCGGTTACCGGCAACTACAACTTGACATATTTTATAGATCTCGATAACTACACGGTAAAATCGTCTGAAACTGGAAACTTAGACGTTATTTGATGCGCTGAGTTCAAATCTGAAAACAGATTTCAAAAAAATTTCACCGAAAAAAGTTACCGGTTACCGGCAACTACAACTTGACATATTTTATAGATCTCGATAACTACACGGTAAAATCGTCTGAAACTGGAAACTTAGACGTTATTTGATGCGCTGAGTTCAAATCTGAAAACAGATTTCAAAAAAATTTCACCGAAAAAAGTTACCGGTTACCGGCAACTACAACTTGACATATTTTATAGATCTCGATAACTACACGGTAAAATCGTCTGAAACTGGAAACTTAGACGTTATTTGATGCGCTGAGTTCAAATCTGAAAACAGATTTCAAAAAAATTTCACCGAAAAAAGTTACCGGTTACCGGCAACTACAACTTGACATATTTTATAGATCTCGATAACTACACGGTAAAATCGTCTGAAACTGGAAACTTAGACGTTATTTGATGCGCTGAGTTCAAATCTGAAAACAGATTTCAAAAAAATTTCACCGAAAAAAGTTACCGGTTACCGGCAACTACAACTTGACATATTTTATAGATCTCGATAACTACACGGTAAAATCGTCTGAAACTGGAAACTTAGACGTTATTTGATGCGCTGAGTTCAAATCTGAAAACAGATTTCAAAAAAATTTCACCGAAAAAAGTTACCGGTTACCGGCAACTACAACTTGACATATTTTATAGATCTCGATAACTACACGGTAAAATCGTCTGAAACTGGAAACTTAGACGTTATTTGATGCGCTGAGTTCAAATCTGAAAACAGATTTCAAAAAAATTTCACCGAAAAAAGTTACCGGTTACCGGCAACTACAACTTGACATATTTTATAGATCTCGATAACTACACGGTAAAATCGTCTGAAACTGGAAACTTAGACGTTATTTGATGCGCTGAGTTCAAATCTGAAAACAGATTTCAAAAAAAATTTCACCGAAAAAAGTTACCGGTTACCGGCAACTACAACTTGACATATTTTATAGATCTCGATAACTACACGGTAAAATCGTCTGAAACTGGAAACTTAGACGTTATTTGATGCGCTGAGTTCAAATCTGAAAACAGATTTCAAAAAAATTTCACCGAAAAAAGTTACCGGTTACCGGCAACTACAACTTGACATATTTTATAGATCTCGATAACTACACGGTAAAATCGTCTGAAACTGGAAACTTAGACGTTATTTGATGCGCTGAGTTCAAATCTGAAAACAGATTTCAAAAAAAATTTCACCGAAAAAAGTTACCGGTTACCGGCAACTACAACTTGACATATTTTATAGATCTCGATAACTACACGGTAAAATCGTCTGAAACTGGAAACTTAGACGTTATTTGATGCGCTGAGTTCAAATCTGAAAACAGATTTCAAAAAAATTTCACCGAAAAAAGTTACCGGTTACCGGCAACTACAACTTGACATATTTTATAGATCTCGATAACTACACGGTAAAATCGTCTGAAACTGGAAACTTAGACGTTATTTGATGCGCTGAGTTCAAATCTGAAAACAGATTTCAAAAAAATTTCACCGAAAAAAGTTACCGGTTACCGGCAACTACAACTTGACATATTTTATAGATCTCGATAACTACACGGTAAAATCGTCTGAAACTGGAAACTTAGACGTTATTTGATGCGCTGAGTTCAAATCTGAAAACAGATTTCAAAAAAATTTCACCGAAAAAAGTTACCGGTTACCGGCAACTACAACTTGACATATTTTATAGATCTCGATAACTACACGGTAAAATCGTCTGAAACTGGAAACTTAGACGTTATTTGATGCGCTGAGTTCAAATCTGAAAACAGATTTCAAAAAAATTTCACCGAAAAAAGTTACCGGTTACCGGCAACTACAACTTGACATATTTTATAGATCTCGATAACTACACGGTAAAATCGTCTGAAACTGGAAACTTAGACGTTATTTGATGCGCTGAGTTCAAATCTGAAAACAGATTTCAAAAAAATTTCACCGAAAAAAGTTACCGGTTACCGGCAACTACAACTTGACATATTTTATAGATCTCGATAACTACACGGTAAAATCGTCTGAAACTGGAAACTTAGACGTTATTTGATGCGCTGAGTTCAAATCTGAAAACAGATTTCAAAAAAAATTTCACCGAAAAAAGTTACCGGTTACCGGCAACTACAACTTGACATATTTTATAGATCTCGATAACTACACGGTAAAATCGTCTGAAACTGGAAACTTAGACGTTATTTGATGCGCTGAGTTCAAATCTGAAAACAGATTTCAAAAAAAATTTCACCGAAAAAAGTTACCGGTTACCGGCAACTACAACTTGACATATTTTATAGATCTCGATAACTACACGGTAAAATCGTCTGAAACTGGAAACTTAGACGTTATTTGATGCGCTGAGTTCAAATCTGAAAACAGATTTCAAAAAAAATTTCACCGAAAAAAGTTACCGGTTACCGGCAACTACAACTTGACATATTTTATAGATCTCGATAACTACACGGTAAAATCGTCTGAAACTGGAAACTTAGACGTTATTTGATGCGCTGAGTTCAAATCTGAAAACAGATTTCAAAAAAATTTCACCGAAAAAAGTTACCGGTTACCGGCAACTACAACTTGACATATTTTATAGATCTCGATAACTACACGGTAAAATCGTCTGAAACTGGAAACTTAGACGTTATTTGATGCGCTGAGTTCAAATCTGAAAACAGATTTCAAAAAAATTTCACCGAAAAAAGTTACCGGTTACCGGCAACTACAACTTGACATATTTTATAGATCTCGATAACTACACGGTAAAATCGTCTGAAACTGGAAACTTAGACGTTATTTGATGCGCTGAGTTCAAATCTGAAAACAGATTTCAAAAAAATTTCACCGAAAAAAGTTACCGGTTACCGGCAACTACAACTTGACATATTTTATAGATCTCGATAACTACACGGTAAAATCGTCTGAAACTGGAAACTTAGACGTTATTTGATGCGCTGAGTTCAAATCTGAAAACAGATTTCAAAAAAAATTTCACCGAAAAAAGTTACCGGTTACCGGCAACTACAACTTGACATATTTTATAGATCTCGATAACTACACGGTAAAATCGTCTGAAACTGGAAACTTAGACGTTATTTGATGCGCTGAGTTCAAATCTGAAAACAGATTTCAAAAAAATTTCACCGAAAAAAGTTACCGGTTACCGGCAACTACAACTTGACATATTTTATAGATCTCGATAACTACACGGTAAAATCGTCTGAAACTGGAAACTTAGACGTTATTTGATGCGCTGAGTTCAAATCTGAAAACAGATTTCAAAAAAATTTCACCGAAAAAAGTTACCGGTTACCGGCAACTTCGTGACATATTTTAGATCTCGATAACTACACGGTAAAATCGTCTGAAACTGGAAACTTAGACGTTATTTGATGCGCTGAGTTCAAATCTGAAAACAGATTTCAAAAAAATTTCACCGAAAAAAGTTACCGGTTACCGGCAACTACAACTTGACATATTTTATAGATCTCGATAACTACACGGTAAAATCGTCTGAAACTGGAAACTTAGACGTTATTTGATGCGCTGAGTTCAAATCTGAAAACAGATTTCAAAAAAATTTCACCGAAAAAAGTTACCGGTTACCGGCAACTACAACTTGACATATTTTATAGATCTCGATAACTACACGGTAAAATCGTCTGAAACTGGAAACTTAGACGTTATTTGATGCGCTGAGTTCAAATCTGAAAACAGATTTCAAAAAAATTTCACCGAAAAAAGTTACCGGTTACCGGCAACTACAACTTGACATATTTTATAGATCTCGATAACTACACGGTAAAATCGTCTGAAACTGGAAACTTAGACGTTATTTGATGCGCTGAGTTCAAATCTGAAAACAGATTTCAAAAAAATTTCACCGAAAAAAGTTACCGGTTACCGGCAACTACAACTTGACATATTTTATAGATCTCGATAACTACACGGTAAAATCGTCTGAAACTGGAAACTTAGACGTTATTTGATGCGCTGAGTTCAAATCTGAAAACAGATTTCAAAAAAATTTCACCGAAAAAAGTTACCGGTTACCGGCAACTACAACTTGACATATTTTATAGATCTCGATAACTACACGGTAAAATCGTCTGAAACTGGAAACTTAGACGTTATTTGATGCGCTGAGTTCAAATCTGAAAACAGATTTCAAAAAAATTTCACCGAAAAAAGTTACCGGTTACCGGCAACTACAACTTGACATTTATTTTAGATCTCGATAACTACACGGTAAAATCGTCTGAAACTGGAAACTTAGACGTTATTTGATGCGCTGAGTTCAAATCTGAAAACAGATTTCAAAAAAAATTTCACCGAAAAAAGTTACCGGTTACCGGCAACTACAACTTGACATATTTTATAGATCTCGATAACTACACGGTAAAATCGTCTGAAACTGGAAACTTAGACGTTATTTGATGCGCTGAGTTCAAATCTGAAAACAGATTTCAAAAAAATTTCACCGAAAAAAGTTACCGGTTACCGGCAACTACAACTTGACATATTTTATAGATCTCGATAACTACACGGTAAAATCGTCTGAAACTGGAAACTTAGACGTTATTTGATGCGCTGAGTTCAAATCTGAAAACAGATTTCAAAAAAAATTTCACCGAAAAAAGTTACCGGTTACCGGCAACTACAACTTGACATATTTTATAGATCTCGATAACTACACGGTAAAATCGTCTGAAACTGGAAACTTAGACGTTATTTGATGCGCTGAGTTCAAATCTGAAAACAGATTTCAAAAAAATTTCACCGAAAAAAGTTACCGGTTACCGGCAACTTCGTGACATATTTTAGATCTCGATAACTACACGGTAAAATCGTCTGAAACTGGAAACTTAGACGTTATTTGATGCGCTGAGTTCAAATCTGAAAACAGATTTCAAAAAAAATTTCACCGAAAAAAGTTACCGGTTACCGGCAACTACAACTTGACATATTTTATAGATCTCGATAACTACACGGTAAAATCGTCTGAAACTGGAAACTTAGACGTTATTTGATGCGCTGAGTTCAAATCTGAAAACAGATTTCAAAAAAATTTCACCGAAAAAAGTTACCGGTTACCGGCAACTACAACTTGACATATTTTATAGATCTCGATAACTACACGGTAAAATCGTCTGAAACTGGAAACTTAGACGTTATTTGATGCGCTGAGTTCAAATCTGAAAACAGATTTCAAAAAAATTTCACCGAAAAAAGTTACCGGTTACCGGCAACTACAACTTGACATATTTTATAGATCTCGATAACTACACGGTAAAATCGTCTGAAACTGGAAACTTAGACGTTATTTGATGCGCTGAGTTCAAATCTGAAAACAGATTTCAAAAAAATTTCACCGAAAAAAGTTACCGGTTACCGGCAACTACAACTTGACATATTTTATAGATCTCGATAACTACACGGTAAAATCGTCTGAAACTGGAAACTTAGACGTTATTTGATGCGCTGAGTTCAAATCTGAAAACAGATTTCAAAAAAAATTTCACCGAAAAAAGTTACCGGTTACCGGCAACTACAACTTGACATATTTTATAGATCTCGATAACTACACGGTAAAATCGTCTGAAACTGGAAACTTAGACGTTATTTGATGCGCTGAGTTCAAATCTGAAAACAGATTTCAAAAAAATTTCACCGAAAAAAGTTACCGGTTACCGGCAACTTCGTGACATATTTTAGATCTCGATAACTACACGGTAAAATCGTCTGAAACTGGAAACTTAGACGTTATTTGATGCGCTGAGTTCAAATCTGAAAACAGATTTCAAAAAAATTTCACCGAAAAAAGTTACCGGTTACCGGCAACTACAACTTGACATATTTTATAGATCTCGATAACTACACGGTAAAATCGTCTGAAACTGGAAACTTAGACGTTATTTGATGCGCTGAGTTCAAATCTGAAAACAGATTTCAAAAAAAATTTCACCGAAAAAAGTTACCGGTTACCGGCAACTACGTGACATTTATTTTAGATCTCGATAACTACACGGTAAAATCGTCTGAAACTGGAAACTTAGACGTTATTTGATGCGCTGAGTTCAAATCTGAAAACAGATTTCAAAAAAAATTTCACCGAAAAAAGTTACCGGTTACCGGCAACTACAACTTGACATATTTTATAGATCTCGATAACTACACGGTAAAATCGTCTGAAACTGGAAACTTAGACGTTATTTGATGCGCTGAGTTCAAATCTGAAAACAGATTTCAAAAAAAATTTCACCGAAAAAAGTTACCGGTTACCGGCAACTACAACTTGACATATTTTAGATCTCGATAACTACACGGTAAAATCGTCTGAAACTGGAAACTTAGACGTTATTTGATGCGCTGAGTTCAAATCTGAAAACAGATTTCAAAAAAATTTCACCGAAAAAAGTTACCGGTTACCGGCAACTACAACTTGACATATTTTATAGATCTCGATAACTACACGGTAAAATCGTCTGAAACTGGAAACTTAGACGTTATTTGATGCGCTGAGTTCAAATCTGAAAACAGATTTCAAAAAAATTTCACCGAAAAAAGTTACCGGTTACCGGCAACTACAACTTGACATATTTTATAGATCTCGATAACTACACGGTAAAATCGTCTGAAACTGGAAACTTAGACGTTATTTGATGCGCTGAGTTCAAATCTGAAAACAGATTTCAAAAAAATTTCACCGAAAAAAGTTACCGGTTACCGGCAACTTCGTGACATATTTTATAGATCTCGATAACTACACGGTAAAATCGTCTGAAACTGGAAACTTAGACGTTATTTGATGCGCTGAGTTCAAATCTGAAAACAGATTTCAAAAAAATTTCACCGAAAAAAGTTACCGGTTACCGGCAACTACAACTTGACATATTTTATAGATCTCGATAACTACACGGTAAAATCGTCTGAAACTGGAAACTTAGACGTTATTTGATGCGCTGAGTTCAAATCTGAAAACAGATTTCAAAAAAAATTTCACCGAAAAAAGTTACCGGTTACCGGCAACTACAACTTGACATATTTTATAGATCTCGATAACTACACGGTAAAATCGTCTGAAACTGGAAACTTAGACGTTATTTGATGCGCTGAGTTCAAATCTGAAAACAGATTTCAAAAAAATTTCACCGAAAAAAGTTACCGGTTACCGGCAACTACAACTTGACATATTTTATAGATCTCGATAACTACACGGTAAAATCGTCTGAAACTGGAAACTTAGACGTTATTTGATGCGCTGAGTTCAAATCTGAAAACAGATTTCAAAAAAATTTCACCGAAAAAAGTTACCGGTTACCGGCAACTACAACTTGACATATTTTATAGATCTCGATAACTACACGGTAAAATCGTCTGAAACTGGAAACTTAGACGTTATTTGATGCGCTGAGTTCAAATCTGAAAACAGATTTCAAAAAAATTTCACCGAAAAAAGTTACCGGTTACCGGCAACTACAACTTGACATATTTATTTTAGATCTCGATAACTACACGGTAAAATCGTCTGAAACTGGAAACTTAGACGTTATTTGATGCGCTGAGTTCAAATCTGAAAACAGATTTCAAAAAAAATTTCACCGAAAAAAGTTACCGGTTACCGGCAACTACAACTTGACATATTTTATAGATCTCGATAACTACACGGTAAAATCGTCTGAAACTGGAAACTTAGACGTTATTTGATGCGCTGAGTTCAAATCTGAAAACAGATTTCAAAAAAAATTTCACCGAAAAAAGTTACCGGTTACCGGCAACTACCGTGACATTTATTTTAGATCTCGATAACTACACGGTAAAATCGTCTGAAACTGGAAACTTAGACGTTATTTGATGCGCTGAGTTCAAATCTGAAAACAGATTTCAAAAAAAATTTCACCGAAAAAAGTTACCGGTTACCGGCAACTACAACTTGACATATTTTATAGATCTCGATAACTACACGGTAAAATCGTCTGAAACTGGAAACTTAGACGTTATTTGATGCGCTGAGTTCAAATCTGAAAACAGATTTCAAAAAAATTTCACCGAAAAAAGTTACCGGTTACCGGCAACTACAACTTGACATTTATTTTAGATCTCGATAACTACACGGTAAAATCGTCTGAAACTGGAAACTTAGACGTTATTTGATGCGCTGAGTTCAAATCTGAAAACAGATTTCAAAAAAATTTCACCGAAAAAAGTTACCGGTTACCGGCAACTACAACTTGACATATTTTATAGATCTCGATAACTACACGGTAAAATCGTCTGAAACTGGAAACTTAGACGTTATTTGATGCGCTGAGTTCAAATCTGAAAACAGATTTCAAAAAAATTTCACCGAAAAAAGTTACCGGTTACCGGCAACTACAACTTGACATATTTTATAGATCTCGATAACTACACGGTAAAATCGTCTGAAACTGGAAACTTAGACGTTATTTGATGCGCTGAGTTCAAATCTGAAAACAGATTTCAAAAAAATTTCACCGAAAAAAGTTACCGGTTACCGGCAACTACAACGTGACATATTTTAGATCTCGATAACTACACGGTAAAATCGTCTGAAACTGGAAACTTAGACGTTATTTGATGCGCTGAGTTCAAATCTGAAAACAGATTTCAAAAAAATTTCACCGAAAAAAGTTACCGGTTACCGGCAACTACAACTTGACATATTTTATAGATCTCGATAACTACACGGTAAAATCGTCTGAAACTGGAAACTTAGACGTTATTTGATGCGCTGAGTTCAAATCTGAAAACAGATTTCAAAAAAATTTCACCGAAAAAGTTACCGGTTACCGGCAACTACAACTTGACATATTTTATAGATCTCGATAACTACACGGTAAAATCGTCTGAAACTGGAAACTTAGACGTTATTTGATGCGCTGAGTTCAAATCTGAAAACAGATTTCAAAAAAAATTTCACCGAAAAAAGTTACCGGTTACCGGCAACTACAACTTGACATATTTTAGATCTCGATAACTACACGGTAAAATCGTCTGAAACTGGAAACTTAGACGTTATTTGATGCGCTGAGTTCAAATCTGAAAACAGATTTCAAAAAAAATTTCACCGAAAAAAGTTACCGGTTACCGGCAACTACAACTTGACATATTTTATAGATCTCGATAACTACACGGTAAAATCGTCTGAAACTGGAAACTTAGACGTTATTTGATGCGCTGAGTTCAAATCTGAAAACAGATTTCAAAAAAATTTCACCGAAAAAAGTTACCGGTTACCGGCAACTTCGTGACATATTTTAGATCTCGATAACTACACGGTAAAATCGTCTGAAACTGGAAACTTAGACGTTATTTGATGCGCTGAGTTCAAATCTGAAAACAGATTTCAAAAAAATTTCACCGAAAAAAGTTACCGGTTACCGGCAACTACAACTTGACATATTTTATAGATCTCGATAACTACACGGTAAAATCGTCTGAAACTGGAAACTTAGACGTTATTTGATGCGCTGAGTTCAAATCTGAAAACAGATTTCAAAAAAATTTCACCGAAAAAAGTTACCGGTTACCGGCAACTTCGTGACATATTTTATAGATCTCGATAACTACACGGTAAAATCGTCTGAAACTGGAAACTTAGACGTTATTTGATGCGCTGAGTTCAAATCTGAAAACAGATTTCAAAAAAATTTCACCGAAAAAAGTTACCGGTTACCGGCAACTACAACTTGACATATTTTATAGATCTCGATAACTACACGGTAAAATCGTCTGAAACTGGAAACTTAGACGTTATTTGATGCGCTGAGTTCAAATCTGAAAACAGATTTCAAAAAAATTTCACCGAAAAAAGTTACCGGTTACCGGCAACTACAACTTGACATATTTTATAGATCTCGATAACTACACGGTAAAATCGTCTGAAACTGGAAACTTAGACGTTATTTGATGCGCTGAGTTCAAATCTGAAAACAGATTTCAAAAAAATTTCACCGAAAAAAGTTACCGGTTACCGGCAACTACAACTTGACATATTTTATAGATCTCGATAACTACACGGTAAAATCGTCTGAAACTGGAAACTTAGACGTTATTTGATGCGCTGAGTTCAAATCTGAAAACAGATTTCAAAAAAAATTTCACCGAAAAAAGTTACCGGTTACCGGCAACTACAACTTGACATATTTTATAGATCTCGATAACTACACGGTAAAATCGTCTGAAACTGGAAACTTAGACGTTATTTGATGCGCTGAGTTCAAATCTGAAAACAGATTTCAAAAAAATTTCACCGAAAAAAGTTACCGGTTACCGGCAACTACAACTTGACATATTTTATAGATCTCGATAACTACACGGTAAAATCGTCTGAAACTGGAAACTTAGACGTTATTTGATGCGCTGAGTTCAAATCTGAAAACAGATTTCAAAAAAAATTTCACCGAAAAAAGTTACCGGTTACCGGCAACTACAACTTGACATATTTTATAGATCTCGATAACTACACGGTAAAATCGTCTGAAACTGGAAACTTAGACGTTATTTGATGCGCTGAGTTCAAATCTGAAAACAGATTTCAAAAAAAATTTCACCGAAAAAAGTTACCGGTTACCGGCAACTTCGTGACATTTATTTTAGATCTCGATAACTACACGGTAAAATCGTCTGAAACTGGAAACTTAGACGTTATTTGATGCGCTGAGTTCAAATCTGAAAACAGATTTCAAAAAAATTTCACCGAAAAAGTTACCGGTTACCGGCAACTACAACTTGACATATTTTATAGATCTCGATAACTACACGGTAAAATCGTCTGAAACTGGAAACTTAGACGTTATTTGATGCGCTGAGTTCAAATCTGAAAACAGATTTCAAAAAAAATTTCACCGAAAAAAGTTACCGGTTACCGGCAACTACAACTTGACATATTTTTAGATCTCGATAACTACACGGTAAAATCGTCTGAAACTGGAAACTTAGACGTTATTTGATGCGCTGAGTTCAAATCTGAAAACAGATTTCAAAAAAATTTCACCGAAAAAAGTTACCGGTTACCGGCAACTACAACTTGACATATTTTATAGATCTCGATAACTACACGGTAAAATCGTCTGAAACTGGAAACTTAGACGTTATTTGATGCGCTGAGTTCAAATCTGAAAACAGATTTCAAAAAAAATTTCACCGAAAAAAGTTACCGGTTACCGGCAACTTCGTGACATTTATTTTAGATCTCGATAACTACACGGTAAAATCGTCTGAAACTGGAAACTTAGACGTTATTTGATGCGCTGAGTTCAAATCTGAAAACAGATTTCAAAAAAAATTTCACCGAAAAAAGTTACCGGTTACCGGCAACTACAACTTGACATATTTTATAGATCTCGATAACTACACGGTAAAATCGTCTGAAACTGGAAACTTAGACGTTATTTGATGCGCTGAGTTCAAATCTGAAAACAGATTTCAAAAAAATTTCACCGAAAAAAGTTACCGGTTACCGGCAACTACAACTTGACATATTTTATAGATCTCGATAACTACACGGTAAAATCGTCTGAAACTGGAAACTTAGACGTTATTTGATGCGCTGAGTTCAAATCTGAAAACAGATTTCAAAAAAATTTCACCGAAAAAAGTTACCGGTTACCGGCAACTACAACTTGACATATTTTAGATCTCGATAACTACACGGTAAAATCGTCTGAAACTGGAAACTTAGACGTTATTTGATGCGCTGAGTTCAAATCTGAAAACAGATTTCAAAAAAATTTCACCGAAAAAAGTTACCGGTTACCGGCAACTACAACTTGACATATTTTATAGATCTCGATAACTACACGGTAAAATCGTCTGAAACTGGAAACTTAGACGTTATTTGATGCGCTGAGTTCAAATCTGAAAACAGATTTCAAAAAAAATTTCACCGAAAAAAGTTACCGGTTACCGGCAACTACAACTTGACATATTTTATAGATCTCGATAACTACACGGTAAAATCGTCTGAAACTGGAAACTTAGACGTTATTTGATGCGCTGAGTTCAAATCTGAAAACAGATTTCAAAAAAAATTTCACCGAAAAAAGTTACCGGTTACCGGCAACTACAACTTGACATATTTTATAGATCTCGATAACTACACGGTAAAATCGTCTGAAACTGGAAACTTAGACGTTATTTGATGCGCTGAGTTCAAATCTGAAAACAGATTTCAAAAAAAATTTCACCGAAAAAAGTTACCGGTTACCGGCAACTACAACTTGACATATTTTATAGATCTCGATAACTACACGGTAAAATCGTCTGAAACTGGAAACTTAGACGTTATTTGATGCGCTGAGTTCAAATCTGAAAACAGATTTCAAAAAAATTTCACCGAAAAAAGTTACCGGTTACCGGCAACTACAACTTGACATTTATTTTAGATCTCGATAACTACACGGTAAAATCGTCTGAAACTGGAAACTTAGACGTTATTTGATGCGCTGAGTTGAAATCTGAAAACAGATTTCAAAAAAAATTTCACCGAAAAAAGTTACCGGTTACCGGCAACTACAACTTGACATATTTTATAGATCTCGATAACTACACGGTAAAATCGTCTGAAACTGGAAACTTAGACGTTATTTGATGCGCTGAGTTCAAATCTGAAAACAGATTTCAAAAAAATTTCACCGAAAAAAGTTACCGGTTACCGGCAACTTCGTGACATTTATTTTAGATCTCGATAACTACACGGTAAAATCGTCTGAAACTGGAAACTTAGACGTTATTTGATGCGCTGAGTTCAAATCTGAAAACAGATTTCAAAAAAATTTCACCAAAAAGTTACCGGTTACCGGCAACTACAACTTGACATATTTTATAGATCTCGATAACTACACGGTAAAATCGTCTGAAACTGGAAACTTAGACGTTATTTGATGCGCTGAGTTCAAATCTGAAAACAGATTTCAAAAAAATTTCACCGAAAAAAGTTACCGGTTACCGGCAACTACAACTTGACATATTTTATAGATCTCGATAACTACACGGTAAAATCGTCTGAAACTGGAAACTTAGACGTTATTTGATGCGCTGAGTTCAAATCTGAAAACAGATTTCAAAAAAATTTCACCGAAAAAAGTTACCGGTTACCGGCAACTTCGTGACATTTATTTTAGATCTCGATAACTACACGGTAAAATCGTCTGAAACTGGAAACTTAGACGTTATTTGATGCGCTGAGTTCAAATCTGAAAACAGATTTCAAAAAAATTTCACCGAAAAAAGTTACCGGTTACCGGCAACTACAACTTGACATATTTTATAGATCTCGATAACTACACGGTAAAATCGTCTGAAACTGGAAACTTAGACGTTATTTGATGCGCTGAGTTCAAATCTGAAAACAGATTTCAAAAAAAATTTCACCGAAAAAAGTTACCGGTTACCGGCAACTACAACTTGACATATTTTATAGATCTCGATAACTACACGGTAAAATCGTCTGAAACTGGAAACTTAGACGTTATTTGATGCGCTGAGTTCAAATCTGAAAACAGATTTCAAAAAAAATTTCACCCAAAAAAGTTACCGGTTACCGGCAACTTCGTGACATTTATTTTAGATCTCGATAACTACACGGTAAAATCGTCTGAAACTGGAAACTTAGACGTTATTTGATGCGCTGAGTTCAAATCTGAAAACAGATTTCAAAAAAAATTTCACCGAAAAAAGTTACCGGTTACCGGCAACTACAACTTGACATATTTTATAGATCTCGATAACTACACGGTAAAATCGTCTGAAACTGGAAACTTAGACGTTATTTGATGCGCTGAGTTCAAATCTGAAAACAGATTTCAAAAAAATTTCACCGAAAAAAGTTACCGGTTACCGGCAACTACAACTTGACATATTTTATAGATCTCGATAACTACACGGTAAAATCGTCTGAAACTGGAAACTTAGACGTTATTTGATGCGCTGAGTTCAAATCTGAAAACAGATTTCAAAAAAAATTTCACCGAAAAAAGTTACCGGTTACCGGCAACTACAACTTGACATTTATTTTAGATCTCGATAACTACACGGTAAAATCGTCTGAAACTGGAAACTTAGACGTTATTTGATGCGCTGAGTTCAAATCTGAAAACAGATTTCAAAAAAATTTCACCGAAAAAAGTTACCGGTTACCGGCAACTACAACTTGACATATTTTATAGATCTCGATAACTACACGGTAAAATCGTCTGAAACTGGAAACTTAGACGTTATTTGATGCGCTGAGTTCAAATCTGAAAACAGATTTCAAAAAAATTTCACCGAAAAAAGTTACCGGTTACCGGCAACTACAACTTGACATATTTTATAGATCTCGATAACTACACGGTAAAATCGTCTGAAACTGGAAACTTAGACGTTATTTGATGCGCTGAGTTCAAATCTGAAAACAGATTTCAAAAAAATTTCACCGAAAAAAGTTACCGGTTACCGGCAACTACAACTTGACATATTTTATAGATCTCGATAACTACACGGTAAAATCGTCTGAAACTGGAAACTTAGACGTTATTTGATGCGCTGAGTTCAAATCTGAAAACAGATTTCAAAAAAATTTCACCGAAAAAAGTTACCGGTTACCGGCAACTACAACTTGACATATTTTATAGATCTCGATAACTACACGGTAAAATCGTCTGAAACTGGAAACTTAGACGTTATTTGATGCGCTGAGTTCAAATCTGAAAACAGATTTCAAAAAAATTTCACCGAAAAAAGTTACCGGTTACCGGCAACTTCGTGACATTTATTTTAGATCTCGATAACTACACGGTAAAATCGTCTGAAACTGGAAACTTAGACGTTATTTGATGCGCTGAGTTCAAATCTGAAAACAGATTTCAAAAAAATTTCACCGAAAAAAGTTACCGGTTACCGGCAACTACAACTTGACATATTTTATAGATCTCGATAACTACACGGTAAAATCGTCTGAAACTGGAAACTTAGACGTTATTTGATGCGCTGAGTTCAAATCTGAAAACAGATTTCAAAAAAATTTCACCGAAAAAAGTTACCGGTTACCGGCAACTTCGTGACATTTATTTTAGATCTCGATAACTACACGGTAAAATCGTCTGAAACTGGAAACTTAGACGTTATTTGATGCGCTGAGTTCAAATCTGAAAACAGATTTCAAAAAAATTTCACCGAAAAAGTTACCGGTTACCGGCAACTACAACTTGACATATTTTATAGATCTCGATAACTACACGGTAAAATCGTCTGAAACTGGAAACTTAGACGTTATTTGATGCGCTGAGTTCAAATCTGAAAACAGATTTCAAAAAAAATTTCACCGAAAAAAGTTACCGGTTACCGGCAACTTCGTGACATTTATTTTAGATCTCGATAACTACACGGTAAAATCGTCTGAAACTGGAAACTTAGACGTTATTTGATGCGCTGAGTTCAAATCTGAAAACAGATTTCAAAAAAATTTCACCGAAAAAAGTTACCGGTTACCGGCAACTACAACTTGACATATTTTATAGATCTCGATAACTACACGGTAAAATCGTCTGAAACTGGAAACTTAGACGTTATTTGATGCGCTGAGTTCAAATCTGAAAACAGATTTCAAAAAAATTTCACCGAAAAAAGTTACCGGTTACCGGCAACTACAACTTGACATATTTTATAGATCTCGATAACTACACGGTAAAATCGTCTGAAACTGGAAACTTAGACGTTATTTGATGCGCTGAGTTCAAATCTGAAAACAGATTTCAAAAAAAATTTCACCGAAAAAAGTTACCGGTTACCGGCAACTTCGTGACATTTATTTTAGATCTCGATAACTACACGGTAAAATCGTCTGAAACTGGAAACTTAGACGTTATTTGATGCGCTGAGTTCAAATCTGAAAACAGATTTCAAAAAAATTTCACCGAAAAAAGTTACCGGTTACCGGCAACTACAACTTGACATATTTTATAGATCTCGATAACTACACGGTAAAATCGTCTGAAACTGGAAACTTAGACGTTATTTGATGCGCTGAGTTCAAATCTGAAAACAGATTTCAAAAAAATTTCACCGAAAAAGTTACCGGTTACCGGCAACTACAACTTGACATATTTTATAGATCTCGATAACTACACGGTAAAATCGTCTGAAACTGGAAACTTAGACGTTATTTGATGCGCTGAGTTCAAATCTGAAAACAGATTTCAAAAAAAATTTCACCGAAAAAAGTTACCGGTTACCGGCAACTACAACTTGACATATTTTATAGATCTCGATAACTACACGGTAAAATCGTCTGAAACTGGAAACTTAGACGTTATTTGATGCGCTGAGTTCAAATCTGAAAACAGATTTCAAAAAAAATTTCACCGAAAAAAGTTACCGGTTACCGGCAACTACAACTTGACATATTTTATAGATCTCGATAACTACACGGTAAAATCGTCTGAAACTGGAAACTTAGACGTTATTTGATGCGCTGAGTTCAAATCTGAAAACAGATTTCAAAAAAATTTCACCGAAAAAAGTTACCGGTTACCGGCAACTTCGTGACATTTATTTTAGATCTCGATAACTACACGGTAAAATCGTCTGAAACTGGAAACTTAGACGTTATTTGATGCGCTGAGTTGAAATCTGAAAACAGATTTCAAAAAAATTTCACCGAAAAAAGTTACCGGTTACCGGCAACTACAACTTGACATATTTTATAGATCTCGATAACTACACGGTAAAATCGTCTGAAACTGGAAACTTAGACGTTATTTGATGCGCTGAGTTGAAATCTGAAAACAGATTTCAAAAAAATTTCACCGAAAAAAGTTACCGGTTACCGGCAACTACAACTTGACATTTATTTTAGATCTCGATAACTACACGGTAAAATCGTCTGAAACTGGAAACTTAGACGTTATTTGATGCGCTGAGTTCAAATCTGAAAACAGATTTCAAAAAAATTTCACCGAAAAAGTTACCGGTTACCGGCAACTACAACTTGACATATTTTATAGATCTCGATAACTACACGGTAAAATCGTCTGAAACTGGAAACTTAGACGTTATTTGATGCGCTGAGTTCAAATCTGAAAACAGATTTCAAAAAAAATTTCACCGAAAAAAGTTACCGGTTACCGGCAACTACAACTTGACATATTTTATAGATCTCGATAACTACACGGTAAAATCGTCTGAAACTGGAAACTTAGACGTTATTTGATGCGCTGAGTTCAAATCTGAAAACAGATTTCAAAAAAATTTCACCGAAAAAAGTTACCGGTTACCGGCAACTACAACTTGACATATTTTATAGATCTCGATAACTACACGGTAAAATCGTCTGAAACTGGAAACTTAGACGTTATTTGATGCGCTGAGTTCGAAATCTGAAAACAGATTTCAAAAAAATTTCACCGAAAAAAGTTACCGGTTACCGGCAACTACAACTTGACATATTTTATAGATCTCGATAACTACACGGTAAAATCGTCTGAAACTGGAAACTTAGACGTTATTTGATGCGCTGAGTTCAAATCTGAAAACAGATTTCAAAAAAATTTCACCGAAAAAAGTTACCGGTTACCGGCAACTACAACTTGACATATTTTAGATCTCGATAACTACACGGTAAAATCGTCTGAAACTGGAAACTTAGACGTTATTTGATGCGCTGAGTTCAAATCTGAAAACAGATTTCAAAAAAATTTCACCGAAAAAAGTTACCGGTTACCGGCAACTACAACTTGACATATTTTATAGATCTCGATAACTACACGGTAAAATCGTCTGAAACTGGAAACTTAGACGTTATTTGATGCGCTGAGTTCAAATCTGAAAACAGATTTCAAAAAAATTTCACCGAAAAAAGTTACCGGTTACCGGCAACTACAACTTGACATATTTTAGATCTCGATAACTACACGGTAAAATCGTCTGAAACTGGAAACTTAGACGTTATTTGATGCGCTGAGTTCAAATCTGAAAACAGATTTCAAAAAAATTTCACCGAAAAAAGTTACCGGTTACCGGCAACTACAACTTGACATATTTTATAGATCTCGATAACTACACGGTAAAATCGTCTGAAACTGGAAACTTAGACGTTATTTGATGCGCTGAGTTCAAATCTGAAAACAGATTTCAAAAAAAATTTCACCGAAAAAAGTTACCGGTTACCGGCAACTACAATTTGACATATTTTATAGATCTCGATAACTACACGGTAAAATCGTCTGAAACTGGAAACTTAGACGTTATTTGATGCGCTGAGTTCAAATCTGAAAACAGATTTCAAAAAAATTTCACCGAAAAAAGTTACCGGTTACCGGCAACTACAACTTGACATATTTTATAGATCTCGATAACTACACGGTAAAATCGTCTGAAACTGGAAACTTAGACGTTATTTGATGCGCTGAGTTCAAATCTGAAAACAGATTTCAAAAAAAATTTCACCGAAAAAAGTTACCGGTTACCGGCAACTTCGTGACATTTATTTTAGATCTCGATAACTACACGGTAAAATCGTCTGAAACTGGAAACTTAGACGTTATTTGATGCGCTGAGTTGAAATCTGAAAACAGATTTCAAAAAAAATTTCACCGAAAAAGTTACCGGTTACCGGCAACTACAACTTGACAATTTTATAGATCTCGATAACTACACGGTAAAATCGTCTGAAACTGGAAACTTAGACGTTATTTGATGCGCTGAGTTCAAATCTGAAAACAGATTTCAAAAAAAATTTCACCGAAAAAAGTTACCGGTTACCGGCAACTACAACTTGACATATTTCGTAGATCTCGATAACTACACGGTAAAATCGTCTGAAACTGGAAGCTTAGACGTAATTTAATGCGCTGAGTTCAAATCCGAAAAAAAAAAAAATTTCACCCAAAAAAGTTACCGGTTACCGGCAACTACAACTTGACATATTTTATAGATCTCGATAACTACACGGTAAAATCGTCTAAAACTGGAAACTTAGACGTTATTTGATGCGCTTAGTTCAAATCTGAAAACAGATTTCAAAAAAAATTTCACCGAAAAAAGTTACCGGTTACCGGCAACTACAACTTGACATATTTTATAGATCTCGATAACTACACGGTAAAATCGTCTGAAACTGGAAACTTAGACGTTATTTGATGCGCTGAGTTCAAATCTGAAAACAGATTTCAAAAAAATTTCACCGAAAAAAGTTACCGGTTACCGGCAACTACAACTTGACATATTTTATAGATCTCGATAACTACACGGTAAAATCGTCTGAAACTGGAAACTTAGACGTTATTTGATGCGCTGAGTTCAAATCTGAAAACAGATTTCAAAAAAAATTTCACCGAAAAAAGTTACCGGTTACCGGCAACTACAACTTGACATATTTTATAGATCTCGATAACTACACGGTAAAATCGTCTGAAACTGGAAACTTAGACGTTATTTGATGCGCTGAGTTCAAATCTGAAAACAGATTTCAAAAAAAATTTCACCGAAAAAAGTTACCGGTTACCGGCAACTACAACTTGACATATTTTATAGATCTCGATAACTACACGGTAAAATCGTCTGAAACTGGAAACTTAGACGTTATTTGATGCGCTGAGTTCAAATCTGAAAACAGATTTCAAAAAAAATTTCACCGAAAAAAGTTACCGGTTACCGGCAACTACAACTTGACATATTTTATAGATCTCGATAACTACACGGTAAAATCGTCTGAAACTGGAAACTTAGACGTTATTTGATGCGCTGAGTTCAAATCTGAAAACAGATTTCAAAAAAATTTCACCGAAAAAAGTTACCGGTTACCGGCAACTACAACTTGACATATTTTATAGATCTCGATAACTACACGGTAAAATCGTCTGAAACTGGAAACTTAGACGTTATTTGATGCGCTGAGTTCAAATCTGAAAACAGATTTCAAAAAAATTTCACCGAAAAAAGTTACCGGTTACCGGCAACTACAACTTGACATATTTTATAGATCTCGATAACTACACGGTAAAATCGTCTGAAACTGGAAACTTAGACGTTATTTGATGCGCTGAGTTCAAATCTGAAAACAGATTTCAAAAAAATTTCACCGAAAAAAGTTACCGGTTACCGGCAACTTCGTGACATTTATTTTAGATCTCGATAACTACACGGTAAAATCGTCTGAAACTGGAAACTTAGACGTTATTTGATGCGCTGAGTTCAAATCTGAAAACAGATTTCAAAAAAATTTCACCGAAAAAAGTTACCGGTTACCGGCAACTACAACTTGACATATTTTATAGATCTCGATAACTACACGGTAAAATCGTCTGAAACTGGAAACTTAGACGTTATTTGATGCGCTGAGTTCAAATCTGAAAACAATTTCAAAAAAATTTCACCAAAAAGTTACCGGTTACCGGCAACTACAACTTGACATATTTTATAGATCTCGATAACTACACGGTAAAATCGTCTGAAACTGGAAACTTAGACGTTATTTGATGCGCTGAGTTCAAATCTGAAAACAGATTTCAAAAAAATTTCACCGAAAAAGTTACCGGTTACCGGCAACTACAACTTGACATATTTTATAGATCTCGATAACTACACGGTAAAATCGTCTGAAACTGGAAACTTAGACGTTATTTGATGCGCTGAGTTCAAATCTGAAAACAGATTTCAAAAAAATTTCACCGAAAAAAGTTACCGGTTACCGGCAACTACAACTTGACATATTTTATAGATCTCGATAACTACACGGTAAAATCGTCTGAAACTGGAAACTTAGACGTTATTTGATGCGCTGAGTTCAAATCTGAAAACAGATTTCAAAAAAATTTCACCGAAAAAAGTTACCGGTTACCGGCAACTACAACTTGACATATTTTATAGATCTCGATAACTACACGGTAAAATCGTCTGAAACTGGAAACTTAGACGTTATTTGATGCGCTGAGTTCAAATCTGAAAACAGATTTCAAAAAAAATTTCACCGAAAAAAGTTACCGGTTACCGGCAACTACAACTTGACATATTTTATAGATCTCGATAACTACACGGTAAAATCGTCTGAAACTGGAAACTTAGACGTTATTTGATGCGCTGAGTTCAAATCTGAAAACAGATTTCAAAAAAAATTTCACCGAAAAAAGTTACCGGTTACCGGCAACTACAATTTGACATATTTTATAGATCTCGATAACTACACGGTAAAATCGTCTGAAACTGGAAACTTAGACGTTATTTGATGCGCTGAGTTGAAATCTGAAAACAGATTTCAAAAAAAATTTCACCGAAAAAAGTTACCGGTTACCGGCAACTACAACTTGACATATTTTATAGATCTCGATAACTACACGGTAAAATCGTCTGAAACTGGAAACTTAGACGTTATTTGATGCGCTGAGTTCAAATCTGAAAACAGATTTCAAAAAAATTTCACCGAAAAAAGTTACCGGTTACCGGCAACTACAACTTGACATATTTTATAGATCTCGATAACTACACGGTAAAATCGTCTGAAACTGGAAACTTAGACGTTATTTGATGCGCTGAGTTCAAATCTGAAAACAGATTTCAAAAAAATTTCACCGAAAAAAGTTACCGGTTACCGGCAACTTCGTGACATATTTTAGATCTCGATAACTACACGGTAAAATCGTCTGAAACTGGAAACTTAGACGTTATTTGATGCGCTGAGTTCAAATCTGAAAACAGATTTCAAAAAAAATTTCACCGAAAAAGTTACCGGTTACCGGCAACTACAACTTGACATATTTTATAGATCTCGATAACTACACGGTAAAATCGTCTGAAACTGGAAACTTAGACGTTATTTGATGCGCTGAGTTCAAATCTGAAAACAGATTTCAAAAAAATTTCACCGAAAAAAGTTACCGGTTACCGGCAACTTCGTGACATTTATTTTAGATCTCGATAACTACACGGTAAAATCGTCTGAAACTGGAAACTTAGACGTTATTTGATGCGCTGAGTTCAAATCTGAAAACAGATTTCAAAAAAATTTCACCGAAAAAAGTTACCGGTTACCGGCAACTACAACTTGACATATTTTATAGATCTCGATAACTACACGGTAAAATCGTCTGAAACTGGAAACTTAGACGTTATTTGATGCGCTGAGTTCAAATCTGAAAACAGATTTCAAAAAAATTTCACCGAAAAAAGTTACCGGTTACCGGCAACTACAACTTGACATATTTTATAGATCTCGATAACTACACGGTAAAATCGTCTGAAACTGGAAACTTAGACGTTATTTGATGCGCTGAGTTCGAAATCTGAAAACAGATTTCAAAAAAATTTCACCGAAAAAAGTTACCGGTTACCGGCAACTACAACTTGACATATTTTATAGATCTCGATAACTACACGGTAAAATCGTCTGAAACTGGAAACTTAGACGTTATTTGATGCGCTGAGTTCAAATCTGAAAACAGATTTCAAAAAAATTTCACCGAAAAAAGTTACCGGTTACCGGCAACTACAACTTGACATATTTTATAGATCTCGATAACTACACGGTAAAATCGTCTGAAACTGGAAACTTAGACGTTATTTGATGCGCTGAGTTCAAATCTGAAAACAGATTTCAAAAAAATTTCACCGAAAAAAGTTACCGGTTACCGGCAACTTCGTGACATTTATTTTAGATCTCGATAACTACACGGTAAAATCGTCTGAAACTGGAAACTTAGACGTTATTTGATGCGCTGAGTTCAAATCTGAAAACAGATTTCAAAAAAATTTCACCGAAAAAAGTTACCGGTTACCGGCAACTACAACTTGACATATTTTATAGATCTCGATAACTACACGGTAAAATCGTCTGAAACTGGAAACTTAGACGTTATTTGATGCGCTGAGTTCAAATCTGAAAACAGATTTCAAAAAAATTTCACCGAAAAAAGTTACCGGTTACCGGCAACTACAACTTGACATATTTTATAGATCTCGATAACTACACGGTAAAATCGTCTGAAACTGGAAACTTAGACGTTATTTGATGCGCTGAGTTCAAATCTGAAAACAGATTTCAAAAAAATTTCACCGAAAAAAGTTACCGGTTACCGGCAACTACAACTTGACATATTTTATAGATCTCGATAACTACACGGTAAAATCGTCTGAAACTGGAAACTTAGACGTTATTTGATGCGCTGAGTTGAAATCTGAAAACAGATTTCAAAAAAATTTCACCGAAAAAAGTTACCGGTTACCGGCAACTACAACTTGACATATTTTATAGATCTCGATAACTACACGGTAAAATCGTCTGAAACTGGAAACTTAGACGTTATTTGATGCGCTGAGTTCAAATCTGAAAACAGATTTCAAAAAAAATTTCACCGAAAAAAGTTACCGGTTACCGGCAACTACAACTTGACATATTTTATAGATCTCGATAACTACACGGTAAAATCGTCTGAAACTGGAAACTTAGACGTTATTTGATGCGCTGAGTTCAAATCTGAAAACAGATTTCAAAAAAATTTCACCGAAAAAAGTTACCGGTTACCGGCAACTTCGTGACATTTATTTTAGATCTCGATAACTACACGGTAAAATCGTCTGAAACTGGAAACTTAGACGTTATTTGATGCGCTGAGTTCAAATCTGAAAACAGATTTCAAAAAAATTTCACCGAAAAAAGTTACCGGTTACCGGCAACTACAACTTGACATATTTTATAGATCTCGATAACTACACGGTAAAATCGTCTGAAACTGGAAACTTAGACGTTATTTGATGCGCTGAGTTCAAATCTGAAAACAGATTTCAAAAAAATTTCACCGAAAAAAGTTACCGGTTACCGGCAACTTCGTGACATATTTTAGATCTCGATAACTACACGGTAAAATCGTCTGAAACTGGAAACTTAGACGTTATTTGATGCGCTGAGTTCAAATCTGAAAACAGATTTCAAAAAAATTTCACCGAAAAAAGTTACCGGTTACCGGCAACTACAACTTGACATATTTTATAGATCTCGATAACTACACGGTAAAATCGTCTGAAACTGGAAACTTAGACGTTATTTGATGCGCTGAGTTCAAATCTGAAAACAGATTTCAAAAAAAATTTCACCCAAAAAAGTTACCGGTTACCGGCAACTTCGTGACATTTATTTTAGATCTCGATAACTACACGGTAAAATCGTCTAAAACTGGAAACTTAGACGTATTTGATGCGCTGAGTTCAAATCTGAAAACAGATTTCAAAAAAAATTTCACCGAAAAAAGTTACCGGTTACCGGCAACTACAACTTGACATATTTTATAGATCTCGATAACTACACGGTAAAATCGTCTGAAACTGGAAACTTAGACGTTATTTGATGCGCTGAGTTCAAATCTGAAAACAGATTTCAAAAAAAATTTCACCGAAAAAAGTTACCGGTTACCGGCAACTTCGTGACATTTATTTTAGATCTCGATAACTACACGGTAAAATCGTCTGAAACTGGAAACTTAGACGTTATTTGATGCGCTGAGTTCAAATCTGAAAACAGATTTCAAAAAAATTTCACCGAAAAAAGTTACCGGTTACCGGCAACTACAACTTGACATATTTTATAGATCTCGATAACTACACGGTAAAATCGTCTGAAACTGGAAACTTAGACGTTATTTGATGCGCTGAGTTCAAATCTGAAAACAGATTTCAAAAAAAATTTCACCGGAAAAAGTTACCGGTTACCGGCAACTACAACTTGACATATTTTATAGATCTCGATAACTACACGGTAAAATCGTCTGAAACTGGAAACTTAGACGTTATTTGATGCGCTGAGTTCAAATCTGAAAACAGATTTCAAAAAAATTTCACCGAAAAAAGTTACCGGTTACCGGCAACTACAACTTGACATATTTTATAGATCTCGATAACTACACGGTAAAATCGTCTGAAACTGGAAACTTAGACGTTATTTGATGCGCTGAGTTCAAATCTGAAAACAGATTTCAAAAAAATTTCACCGAAAAAAGTTACCGGTTACCGGCAACTACAACTTGACATATTTTATAGATCTCGATAACTACACGGTAAAATCGTCTGAAACTGGAAACTTAGACGTTATTTGATGCGCTGAGTTCAAATCTGAAAACAGATTTCAAAAAAAATTTCACCGAAAAAGTTACCGGTTACCGGCAACTTCGTGACATTTATTTTAGATCTCGATAACTACACGGTAAAATCGTCTGAAACTGGAAACTTAGACGTTATTTGATGCGCTGAGTTCAAATCTGAAAACAGATTTCAAAAAAATTTCACCGAAAAAAGTTACCGGTTACCGGCAACTACAACTTGACATATTTTATAGATCTCGATAACTACACGGTAAAATCGTCTGAAACTGGAAACTTAGACGTTATTTGATGTATGGTGCTAACAGTTTCAAATTTAAAAAGTTACCGCAACAAAAATTGCATTCTATACCACAAAAAAAATGCTCTAAAACAACTTGCATGCTTTACGCCAGTCAACTGTTGATTTAACTACCGGAAAAATCGCTGAAACTAAACTTTGACGTTATTTATGCGCACGGTTAAAATCTGAAAATTTCAAAAAAATTTGACGCTGAAAAGTTGCGGTTACTACCAAAAAACCATACTGACAAATTGATGAAGAAATACATTTGATACAGGATATTTATTAAATTGAAATTGATAGAAATTAAATTTATGCGTAGAGTTAATCTGAAAACAGATTTCAAAAAAAATTTCACCAAAAAAAGTTACGGTTACCGGCAACTACAACTTGACATATTTTATAGATCTCGATAACTACACGGTAAAATCGTCTGAAACTGGAAACTTAGACGTTATTTGATGCGCTGAGTTCAAATCTGAAACAGATTTCAAAAAAAATTCACCTGAAAAAAAGTTACCGGTTACCGGCAACTTTGACATTTATTTTAGATCTCGATAACTACACGGTAAAATCGTCTGAAACTGGAAACTTAGACGTTATTTGATGCGCTGAGTTCAAATCTGAAAACAGATTTCAAAAAAAATTTCACCCAAAAAAGTTACCGGTTACCGGCAACTTCGTGACATTTATTTTAGATCTCGATAACTACACGGTAAAATCGTCTGAAACTGGAAACTTAGACGTTATTTGATGCGCTGAGTTCAAATCTGAAAACAGATTTCAAAAAAAATTTCACCGAAAAAAGTTACCGGTTACCGGCAACTACAACTTGACATATTTTATAGATCTCGATAACTACACGGTAAAATCGTCTGAAACTGGAAACTTAGACGTTATTTGATGCGCTGAGTTCAAATCTGAAAACAGATTTCAAAAAAATTTCACCGAAAAAAGTTACCGGTTACCGGCAACTACAACTTGACATATTTTATAGATCTCGATAACTACACGGTAAAATCGTCTGAAACTGGAAACTTAGACGTTATTTGATGCGCTGAGTTCAAATCTGAAAACAGATTTCAAAAAATTTCACCGAAAAAGTTACCGGTTACCGGCAACTACAACTTGACATATTTTATAGATCTCGATAACTACACGGTAAAATCGTCTGAAACTGGAAACTTAGACGTTATTTGATGCGCTGAGTTCAAATCTGAAAACAGATTTCAAAAAAAATTTCACTGAAAAAAGTTACCGGTTACCGGCAACTACAACTTGACATATTTTATAGATCTCGATAACTACACGGTAAAATCGTCTGAAACTTGAAACTTAGACGTTATTTGATGCGCTGAGTTCAAATCTGAAAACAGATTTCAAAAAATTTCACCGAAAAAGTTACCGGTTACCGGCAACTTCGTGACATTTATTTTAGATCTCGATAACTACACGGTAAAATCGTCTGAAACTGGAAACTTAGACGTTATTTGATGCGCTGAGTTCAAATCTGAAAACAGATTTCAAAAAAAATTTCACCGAAAAAAGTTACCGGTTACCGGCAACTTCGTGACATTTATTTTAGATCTCGATAACTACACGGTAAAATCGTCTAAAACTGGAAACTTAGACGTTATTTGATGCGCTGAGTTCAAATCTGAAAACAGATTTCAAAAAAAAATTTCACCGAAAAAAGTTACCGGTTACCGGCAACTACAATTTGACATATTTTGTAGATCTCGATAACTACACGGTAAAATCGTCTGAAACTGGAACTTAGACGTAATTTGATGCGCTGAGTTCAAATCTGAAAACAGATTTCAAAAAAAATTTCACCCAAAAAAGTTACCGGTTACCGGCAACTACAACTTGACATATTTTATAGATCTCGATAACTACACGGTAAAATCGTCTGAAACTGGAAACTTAGACGTAATTTGATGCGCTGAGTTCAAATCTGAAAACAGATTTCAAAAAAATTTCACCCAAAAAGTTACCGGTTACCGGCAACTTCGTGACATATTTTATAGATCTCGATAACTACACGGTAAAATCGTCTGAAACTGGAAACTTAGACGTTATTTGATGCGCTGAGTTCAAATCTGAAAACAGATTTCAAAAAAATTTCACCGAAAAAAGTTACCGGTTACCGGCAACTACAACTTGACATATTTTATAGATCTCGATAACTACACGGTAAAATCGTCTGAAACTGGAAACTTAGACGTTATTTGATGCGCTGAGTTCAAATCTGAAAACAGATTTCAAAAAAAATTTCACCGAAAAAAGTTACCGGTTACCGGCAACTACAACTTGACATATTTTATAGATCTCGATAACTACACGGTAAAATCGTCTGAAACTGGAAACTTAGACGTTATTTGATGCGCTGAGTTCAAATCTGAAAACAGATTTCAAAAAAAATTTCACCCGAAAAAGTTACCGGTTACCGGCAACTTCGTGACATTTATTTTAGATCTCGATAACTACACAGTAAAATCGTCTGAAACTAGAAACTTAGACGTTATTTGATGCGCTGAGTTCAAATCTGAAAACAGATTTCAAAAAAATTTCACCGAAAAAAGTTACCGGTTACCGGCAACTTCTGTGACATATTTTATAGATCTCGATAACTACACGGTAAAATCGTCTGAAACTGGAAACTTAGACGTTATTTGATGCGCTGAGTTCAAATCTGAAAACAGATTTCAAAAAAATTTCACCGAAAAAAGTTACCGGTTACCGGCAACTTCGTGACATTTATTTTAGATCTCGATAACTACACGGTAAAATCGTCTGAAACTGGAAACTTAGACGTTATTTGATGCGCTGAGTTCAAATCTGAAAACAGATTTCAAAAAAATTTCACCGAAAAAAGTTACCGGTTACCGGCAACTACAACTTGACATATTTTATAGATCTCGATAACTACACGGTAAAATCGTCTGAAACTGGAAACTTAGACGTTATTTGATGCGCTGAGTTCAAATCTGAAAACAGATTTCAAAAAAATTTCACCCGAAAAAAGTTACCGGTTACCGGCAACTACAACTTGACATATTTTATAGATCTCGATAACTACACGGTAAAATCGTCTGAAACTGGAAACTTAGACGTTATTTGATGCGCTGAGTTCAAATCTGAAAACAGATTTCAAAAAAAATTTCACCGAAAAAAGTTACCGGTTACCGGCAACTACAACTTGACATATTTTATAGATCTCGATAACTACACGGTAAAATCGTCTGAAACTGGAAACTTAGACGTTATTTGATGCGCTGAGTTCAAATCTGAAAACAGATTTCAAAAAAATTTCACCGAAAAAAGTTACCGGTTACCGGCAACTTCGTGACATATTTTAGATCTCGATAACTACACGGTAAAATCGTCTGAAACTGGAAACTTAGACGTTATTTGATGCGCTGAGTTCAAATCTGAAAACAGATTTCAAAAAAATTTCACCGAAAAAGTTACCGGTTACCGGCAACTTCGTGACATTTATTTTAGATCTCGATAACTACACGGTAAAATCGTCTGAAACTGGAAACTTAGACGTTATTTGATGCGCTGAGTTCAAATCTGAAAACAGATTTCAAAAAAAATTTCACCGAAAAAAGTTACCGGTTACCGGCAACTACAACTTGACATATTTTATAGATCTCGATAACTACACGGTAAAATCGTCTGAAACTGGAAACTTAGACGTTATTTGATGCGCTGAGTTCAAATCTGAAAACAGATTTCAAAAAAATTTCACCGAAAAAAGTTACCGGTTACCGGCAACTACAACTTGACATATTTTAGATCTCGATAACTACACGGTAAAATCGTCTGAAACTGGAAACTTAGACGTTATTTGATGCGCTGAGTTCAAATCTGAAAACAGATTTCAAAAAAAAATTTCACCGAAAAAAGTTACCGGTTACCGGCAACTTCGTGACATTTATTTTAGATCTCGATAACTACACGGTAAAATCGTCTGAAACTGGAAACTTAGACGTTATTTGATGCGCTGAGTTCAAATCTGAAAACAGATTTCAAAAAAATTTCACCGAAAAAAGTTACCGGTTACCGGCAACTACAACTTGACATATTTTATAGATCTCGATAACTACACGGTAAAATCGTCTGAAACTGGAAACTTAGACGTTATTTGATGCGCTGAGTTCAAATCTGAAAACAGATTTCAAAAAAAATTTCACCGAAAAAGTTACCGGTTACCGGCAACTACAACTTGACATATTTTATAGATCTCGATAACTACACGGTAAAATCGTCTGAAACTGGAAACTTAGACGTTATTTGATGCGCTGAGTTCAAATCTGAAAACAGATTTCAAAAAAATTTCACCGAAAAAAGTTACCGGTTACCGGCAACTTCGTGACATTTATTTTAGATCTCGATAACTACACGGTAAAATCGTCTGAAACTGGAAACTTAGACGTTATTTGATGCGCTGAGTTCAAATCTGAAAACAGATTTCAAAAAAAATTTCACCAAAAAAGTTACCGGTTACCGGCAACTTCGTGACATTTATTTTAGATCTCGATAACTACACGGTAAAATCGTCTGAAACTGGAAACTTAGACGTTATTTGATGCGCTGAGTTCAAATCTGAAAACAGATTTCAAAAAAATTTCACCGAAAAAAGTTACCGGTTACCGGCAACTACAACTTGACATATTTTATAGATCTCGATAACTACACGGTAAAATCGTCTGAAACTGGAAACTTAGACGTTATTTGATGCGCTGAGTTCAAATCTGAAAACAGATTTCAAAAAAAATTTCACCGAAAAAAGTTACCGGTTACCGGCAACTACAACTTGACATATTTTATAGATCTCGATAACTACACGGTAAAATCGTCTGAAACTGGAAACTTAGACGTTATTTGATGCGCTGAGTTGAAATCTGAAAACAGATTTCAAAAAAATTTCACCGAAAAAGTTACCGGTTACCGGCAACTACAACTTGACATATTTTATAGATCTCGATAACTACACGGTAAAATCGTCTGAAACTGGAAACTTAGACGTTATTTGATGCGCTGAGTTCAAATCTGAAAACAGATTTCAAAAAAATTTCACCGAAAAAAGTTACCGGTTACCGGCAACTACAACTTGACATATTTTATAGATCTCGATAACTACACGGTAAAATCGTCTGAAACTGGAAACTTAGACGTTATTTGATGCGCTGAGTTCAAATCTGAAAACAGATTTCAAAAAAATTTCACCCAAAAAAGTTACCGGTTACCGGCAACTTCGTGACATTTATTTTAGATCTCGATAACTACACGGTAAAATCGTCTGAAACTGGAAACTTAGACGTTATTTGATGCGCTGAGTTCAAATCTGAAAACAGATTTCAAAAAAAATTTCACCGAAAAAAGTTACCGGTTACCGGCAACTACAACTTGACATATTTTATAGATCTCGATAACTACACGGTAAAATCGTCTGAAACTGGAAACTTAGACGTTATTTGATGCGCTGAGTTCAAATCTGAAAACAGATTTCAAAAAAATATTCACCCAAAAAGTTACCGGTTACCGGCAACTTCGTGACATTTATTTTAGATCTCGATAACTACACGGTAAAATCGTCTGAAACTGGAAACTTAGACGTTATTTGATGCGCTGAGTTCAAATCTGAAAACAGATTTCAAAAAAAATTTCACCGAAAAAAGTTACCGGTTACCGGCAACTACAACTTGACATATTTTATAGATCTCGATAACTACACGGTAAAATCGTCTGAAACTGGAAACTTAGACGTTATTTGATGCGCTGAGTTCAAATCTGAAAACAGATTTCAAAAAAATTTCACCCAAAAAAGTTACCGGTTACCGGCAACTTCGTGACATTTATTTTAGATCTCGATAACTACACGGTAAAATCGTCTAAAACTGGAAACTTAGACGTTATTTGATGCGCTGAGTTCAAATCTGAAAACAGATTTTAAAAAAAAATTTCACCCAAAAAAGTTACCGGTTACCAGCAACTTCGTGACATTTATTTTAGATCTCGATAACTACACGGTAAAATCGTCTGAAACTGGGAACTTAGACGTAATTTAATGCGCTGAGTTCAAATCCGAAAAAAGATTTCAAAAAAAATTTCACCCAAAAAAGTTACCGGTTACCGGCAACTACAACTTGACATATTTTATAGATCTCGATAACTACACGGTAAAATCGTCTAAAACTGGAAACTTAGACGTTATTTGATGCGCTGAGTTCAAATCTGAAAACAGATTTCAAAAAAATTTCACCGAAAAAAGTTACCGGTTACCGGCAACTACAACTTGACATATTTTATAGATCTCGATAACTACACGGTAAAATCGTCTGAAACTGGAAACTTAGACGTTATTTGATGCGCTGAGTTGAAATCTGAAAACAGATTTCAAAAAAAATTTCACCGAAAAAGTTACCGGTTACCGGCAACTACAACTTGACATATTTTATAGATCTCGATAACTACACGGTAAAATCGTCTGAAACTGGAAACTTAGACGTAATTTGATGCGCTGAGTTCAAATCTGAAAACAGATTTCAAAAAAATTTCACCCAAAAGTTACCGGTTACCGGCAACTACAACTTGACATATTTTATAGATCTCGATAACTACACGGTAAAATCGTCTGAAACTGGAAACTTAGACGTTATTTGATGCGCTGAGTTCAAATCTGAAAACAGATTTCAAAAAAAATTTCACCCAAAAAAGTTACCGGTTACCGGCAACTTCGTGACATTTATTTTAGATCTCGATAACTACACGGTAAAATCGTCTGAAACTGGAAACTTAGACGTTATTTGATGCGCTGAGTTCAAATCTGAAAACAGATTTCAAAAAAATTTCACCGAAAAAAGTTACCGGTTACCGGCAACTACAACTTGACATATTTTATAGATCTCGATAACTACACGGTAAAATCGTCTGAAACTGGAAACTTAGACGTTATTTGATGCGCTGAGTTCAAATCTGAAAACAGATTTCAAAAAAATTTCACCGAAAAAAGTTACCGGTTACCGGCAACTACAACTTGACATTTATTTTAGATCTCGATAACTACACGGTAAAATCGTCTGAAACTGGAAACTTAGACGTTATTTGATGCGCTGAGTTCAAATCTGAAAACAGATTTCAAAAAAAATTTCACCGAAAAAAGTTACCGGTTACCGGCAACTGTGACATTTATTTTAGATCTCGATAACTACACGGTAAAATCGTCTGAAACTGGAAACTTAGACGTTATTTGATGCGCTGAGTTCAAATCTGAAAACAGATTTCAAAAAAATTTCACCGAAAAAAGTTACCGGTTACCGGCAACTACAACTTGACATATTTTATAGATCTCGATAACTACACGGTAAAATCGTCTGAAACTGGAAACTTAGACGTTATTTGATGCGCTGAGTTCAAATCTGAAAACAGATTTCAAAAAAAATTTCACCAAAAAGTTACCGGTTACCGGCAACTACAACTTGACATATTTTATAGATCTCGATAACTACACGGTAAAATCGTCTGAAACTGGAAACTTAGACGTTATTTGATGCGCTGAGTTCAAATCTGAAAACAGATTTCAAAAAAAATTTCACCGAAAAAAGTTACCGGTTACCGGCAACTTCGTGACATTTATTTTAGATCTCGATAACTACACGGTAAAATCGTCTGAAACTGGAAACTTAGACGTTATTTGATGCGCTGAGTTCAAATCTGAAAACAGATTTCAAAAAAATTTCACCGAAAAAAGTTACCGGTTACCGGCAACTTCGTGACATTTATTTTAGATCTCGATAACTACACGGTAAAATCGTCTGAAACTGGAAACTTAGACGTTATTTGATGCGCTGAGTTCAAATCTGAAAACAGATTTCAAAAAAATTTCACCCAAAAAAGTTACCGGTTACCGGCAACTTCGTGACATTTATTTTAGATCTCGATAACTACACGGTAAAATCGTCTGAAACTGGAAACTTAGACGTTATTTGATGCGCTGAGTTCAAATCTGAAAACAGATTTCAAAAAAATTTCACCGAAAAAAGTTACCGGTTACCGGCAACTACAACTTGACATATTTTATAGATCTCGATAACTACACGGTAAAATCGTCTGAAACTGGAAACTTAGACGTTATTTGATGCGCTGAGTTCAAATCTGAAAACAGATTTCAAAAAAATTTCACCGAAAAAAGTTACCGGTTACCGGCAACTACAACTTGACATATTTTATAGATCTCGATAACTACACGGTAAAATCGTCTGAAACTGGAAACTTAGACGTTATTTGATGCGCTGAGTTCAAATCTGAAAACAGATTTCAAAAAAAATTTCACCCAAAAAAGTTACCGGTTACCGGCAACTACAACTTCACATATTTTATAGATCTCGATAACTACACGGTAAAATCGTCTGAAACTGGAAACTTAGACGTTATTTGATGCGCTGAGTTGAAATCTGAAAACAGATTTCAAAAAAAATTTCACCGAAAAAAGTTACCGGTTACCGGCAACTACAACTTGACATATTTTATAGATCTCGATAACTACACGGTAAAATCGTCTGAAACTGGAAACTTAGACGTTATTTGATGCGCTGAGTTGAAATCTGAAAACAGATTTCAAAAAAAATTTCACCCGAAAAAGTTACCGGTTACCGGCAACTTCGTGACATTTATTTTAGATCTCGATAACTACACAGTAAAATCGTCTGAAACTGGAAACTTAGACGTTATTTGATGCGCTGAGTTGAAATCAGAAAACAGATTTCAAAAAAAATTTCACCGAAAAAAGTTACCGGTTACCGGCAACTTCGTGACATTTATTTTAGATCTCGATAACTACACGGTAAAATCGTCTGAAACTGGAAACTTAGACGTTATTTGATGCGCTGAGTTCAAATCTGAAAACAGATTTCAAAAAAATTTCACCCGAAAAAAGTTACCGGTTACCGGCAACTACAACTTGACATTTATTTTAGATCTCGATAACTACACGGTAAAATCGTCTGAAACTGGAAACTTAGACGTTATTTGATGCGCTGAGTTCAAATCTGAAAACAGATTTCAAAAAAATTTCACCGAAAAAAGTTACCGGTTACCGGCAACTACAACTTGACATATTTTATAGATCTCGATAACTACACGGTAAAATCGTCTGAAACTGGAAACTTAGACGTTATTTGATGCGCTGAGTTCAAATCTGAAAACAGATTTCAAAAAAATTTCACCGAAAAAAGTTACCGGTTACCGGCAACTACAACTTGACATATTTTATAGATCTCGATAACTACACGGTAAAATCGTCTGAAACTGGAAACTTAGACGTTATTTGATGCGCTGAGTTCAAATCTGAAAACAGATTTCAAAAAAATTTCACCAAAAAAGTTACCGGTTACCGGCAACTTCGTGACATATTTTAGATCTCGATAACTACACGGTAAAATCGTCTGAAACTGGAAACTTAGACGTTATTTGATGCGCTGAGTTCAAATCTGAAAACAGATTTCAAAAAAAATTTCACCCAAAAAAGTTACCGGTTACCGGCAACTTCGTGACATTTATTTTAGATCTCGATAACTACACGGTAAAATCGTCTGAAACTGGAAACTTAGACGTTATTTGATGCGCTGAGTTCAAATCTGAAAACAGATTTCAAAAAAATTTCACCGAAAAAAGTTACCGGTTACCGGCAACTACAACTTGACATTTATTTTAGATCTCGATAACTACACGGTAAAATCGTCTGAAACTGGAAACTTAGACGTTATTTGATGCGCTGAGTTCAAATCTGAAAACAGATTTCAAAAAAAATTTCACCGAAAAAAGTTACCGGTTACCGGCAACTACAACTTGACATATTTTATAGATCTCGATAACTACACGGTAAAATCGTCTGAAACTGGAAACTTAGACGTTATTTGATGCGCTGAGTTCAAATCTGAAAACAGATTTCAAAAAAAATTTCACCGAAAAAAGTTACCGGTTACCGGCAACTACAACTTGACATATTTTATAGATCTCGATAACTACACGGTAAAATCGTCTGAAACTGGAAACTTAGACGTTATTTGATGCGCTGAGTTCAAATCTGAAAACAGATTTCAAAAAAATTTCACCGAAAAAAGTTACCGGTTACCGGCAACTACAACTTGACATATTTTATAGATCTCGATAACTACACGGTAAAATCGTCTGAAACTGGAAACTTAGACGTTATTTGATGCGCTGAGTTCAAATCTGAAAACAGATTTCAAAAAAATTTCACCGAAAAAAGTTACCGGTTACCGGCAACTACAACTTGACATATTTTATAGATCTCGATAACTACACGGTAAAATCGTCTGAAACTGGAAACTTAGACGTTATTTGATGCGCTGAGTTCAAATCTGAAAACAGATTTCAAAAAAATTTCACCCAAAAAAGTTACCGGTTACCGGCAACTTCGTGACATTTATTTTAGATCTCGATAACTACACGGTAAAATCGTCTGAAACTGGAAACTTAGACGTTATTTGATGCGCTGAGTTCAAATCTGAAAACAGATTTCAAAAAAATTTCACCGAAAAAAGTTACCGGTTACCGGCAACTACAACTTGACATATTTTATAGATCTCGATAACTACACGGTAAAATCGTCTGAAACTGGAAACTTAGACGTTATTTGATGCGCTGAGTTCGAAATCTGAAAACAGATTTCAAAAAAATTTCACCGAAAAAAGTTACCGGTTACCGGCAACTACAACTTGACATTTATTTTAGATCTCGATAACTACACGGTAAAATCGTCTGAAACTGGAAACTTAGACGTTATTTGATGCGCTGAGTTCAAATCTGAAAACAGATTTCAAAAAAATTTCACCGAAAAAAGTTACCGGTTACCGGCAACTTCGTGACATTTATTTTAGATCTCGATAACTACACGGTAAAATCGTCT
The DNA here is from genome assembly GCF_019649055.1 of Paramacrobiotus metropolitanus. Lineage (NCBI taxonomy): Eukaryota > Metazoa > Tardigrada > Eutardigrada > Parachela > Macrobiotidae > Paramacrobiotus > Paramacrobiotus metropolitanus. The sequence continues at coordinate 5,687 of NW_026570404.1, read as the reverse complement.
GAAACTGGAAACTTAGACGTTATTTGATGCGCTGAGTTCAAATCTGAAAACAGATTTCAAAAAAATTTCACCGAAAAAAGTTACCGGTTACCGGCAACTACAACTTGACATATTTTATAGATCTCGATAACTACACGGTAAAATCGTCTGAAACTGGAAACTTAGACGTTATTTGATGCGCTGAGTTCAAATCTGAAAACAGATTTCAAAAAAATTTCACCGAAAAAAGTTACCGGTTACCGGCAACTACAACTTGACATATTTTATAGATCTCGATAACTACACGGTAAAATCGTCTGAAACTGGAAACTTAGACGTTATTTGATGCGCTGAGTTCAAATCTGAAAACAGATTTCAAAAAAATTTCACCGAAAAAAGTTACCGGTTACCGGCAACTACAACTTGACATATTTTATAGATCTCGATAACTACACGGTAAAATCGTCTGAAACTGGAAACTTAGACGTTATTTGATGCGCTGAGTTCAAATCTGAAAACAGATTTCAAAAAAATTTCACCCAAAAAAGTTACCGGTTACCGGCAACTTCGTGACATTTATTTTAGATCTCGATAACTACACGGTAAAATCGTCTGAAACTGGAAACTTAGACGTTATTTGATGCGCTGAGTTCAAATCTGAAAACAGATTTCAAAAAAAATTTCACCGAAAAAAGTTACCGGTTACCGGCAACTACAACTTGACATATTTTATAGATCTCGATAACTACACGGTAAAATCGTCTGAAACTGGAAACTTAGACGTTATTTGATGCGCTGAGTTCAAATCTGAAAACAGATTTCAAAAAAATTTCACCGAAAAAAGTTACCGGTTACCGGCAACTACAACTTGACATATTTTATAGATCTCGATAACTACACGGTAAAATCGTCTGAAACTGGAAACTTAGACGTTATTTGATGCGCTGAGTTCAAATCTGAAAACAGATTTCAAAAAAAATTTCACCGAAAAAAGTTACCGGTTACCGGCAACTTCGTGACATTTATTTTAGATCTCGATAACTACACGGTAAAATCGTCTGAAACTGGAAACTTAGACGTTATTTGATGCGCTGAGTTCAAATCTGAAAACAGATTTCAAAAAAATTTCACCGAAAAAAGTTACCGGTTACCGGCAACTACAACTTGACATATTTTAGATCTCGATAACTACACGGTAAAATCGTCTGAAACTGGAAACTTAGACGTTATTTGATGCGCTGAGTTCAAATCTGAAAACAGATTTCAAAAAAATTTCACCGAAAAAAGTTACCGGTTACCGGCAACTTCGTGACATTTATTTTAGATCTCGATAACTACACGGTAAAATCGTCTGAAACTGGAAACTTAGACGTTATTTGATGCGCTGAGTTCAAATCTGAAAACAGATTTCAAAAAAATTTCACCGAAAAAAGTTACCGGTTACCGGCAACTACAACTTGACATATTTTATAGATCTCGATAACTACACGGTAAAATCGTCTGAAACTGGAAACTTAGACGTTATTTGATGCGCTGAGTTCAAATCTGAAAACAGATTTCAAAAAAATTTCACCGAAAAAAGTTACCGGTTACCGGCAACTACAACTTGACATATTTTATAGATCTCGATAACTACACGGTAAAATCGTCTGAAACTGGAAACTTAGACGTTATTTGATGCGCTGAGTTCAAATCTGAAAACAGATTTCAAAAAAATTTCACCGAAAAAAGTTACCGGTTACCGGCAACTTCGTGACATTTATTTTAGATCTCGATAACTACACGGTAAAATCGTCTGAAACTGGAAACTTAGACGTTATTTGATGCGCTGAGTTCAAATCTGAAAACAGATTTCAAAAAAAATTTCACCCAAAAAAGTTACCGGTTACCGGCAACTTCGTGACATTTATTTTAGATCTCGATAACTACACGGTAAAATCGTCTGAAACTGGAAACTTAGACGTTATTTGATGCGCTGAGTTCAAATCTGAAAACAAATTTCAAAAAAATTTCACCCAAAAAAGTTACCGGTTACCGGCAACTTCGTGACATATTTTATAGATCTCGATAACTACACGGTAAAATCGTCTGAAACTGGAAACTTAGAGGTTATTTGATGCGCTGAGTTCAAATCTGAAAACAGATTTCAAAAAAATTTCACCGAAAAAAGTTACCGGTTACCGGCAACTACAACTTGACATATTTTATAGATCTCGATAACTACACGGTAAAATCGTCTGAAACTGGAAACTTAGACGTTATTTGATGCGCTGAGTTCAAATCTGAAAACAGATTTCAAAAAAATTTCACCGAAAAAAGTTACCGGTTACCGGCAACTACAACTTGACATATTTTATAGATCTCGATAACTACACGGTAAAATCGTCTGAAACTGGAAACTTAGACGTTATTTGATGCGCTGAGTTCAAATCTGAAAACAGATTTCAAAAAAAATTTCACCGAAAAAAGTTACCGGTTACCGGCAACTTCGTGACATTTATTTTAGATCTCGATAACTACACGGTAAAATCGTCTGAAACTGGAAACTTAGACGTTATTTGATGCGCTGAGTTCAAATCTGAAAACAGATTTCAAAAAAATTTCACCGAAAAAAGTTACCGGTTACCGGCAACTACAACTTGACATATTTTATAGATCTCGATAACTACACGGTAAAATCGTCTGAAACTGGAAACTTAGACGTTATTTGATGCGCTGAGTTCAAATCTGAAAACAGATTTCAAAAAAATTTCACCGAAAAAAGTTACCGGTTACCGGCAACTACAACTTGACATATTTTATAGATCTCGATAACTACACGGTAAAATCGTCTGAAACTGGAAACTTAGACGTTATTTGATGCGCTGAGTTCAAATCTGAAAACAGATTTCAAAAAAATTTCACCGAAAAAAGTTACCGGTTACCGGCAACTACTTGACATTTATTTTAGAGATCTCGATAACTACACGGTAAAATCGTCTGAAACTGGAAACTTAGACGTTATTTGATGCGCTGAGTTCAAATCTGAAAACAGATTTCAAAAAAATTTCACCGAAAAAAGTTACCGGTTACCGGCAACTTCGTGACATTTATTTTAGATCTCGATAACTACACGGTAAAATCGTCTGAAACTGGAAACTTAGACGTTATTTGATGCGCTGAGTTCAAATCTGAAAACAGATTTCAAAAAAATTTCACCCAAAAAAGTTACCGGTTACTGGCAACTTCGTGACATTTATTTTAGATCTCGATAACTACACGGTAAAATCGTCTAAAACTGGAAACTTAGACGTTATTTGATGCGCTGAGTTCAAATCTGAAAACAGATTTTAAAAAAAAATTTCACCGAAAAAAGTTACCGGTTACCGGCAACTACAACTTGACATATTTTATAGATCTCGATAACTACACGTTAAAATCGTCTGAAACTTGAAACTTAGACGTTATTTGATGCGCTGAGTTCAAATCTGAAAACAGATTTCAAAAAATTTCACCGAAAAAAAGTTACCGGTTACCGGCAACTACAACTTGACATATTTTATAGATCTCGATAACTACACGGTAAAATCGTCTGAAACTGGAAACTTAGACGTTATTTGATGCGCTGAGTTCAAATCTGAAAACAGATTTCAAAAAAATTTCACCGAAAAAGTTACCGGTTACCGGCAACTACAACTTGACATATTTTATAGATCTCGATAACTACACGGTAAAATCGTCTGAAACTGGAAACTTAGACGTTATTTGACGCTGAGTTGAAATCTGAAAACAGATTTCAAAAAAAATTTCACCCAAAAAAGTTACCGGTTACCGGCAACTTCGTGACATTTATTTTAGATCTCGATAACTACACGGTAAAATCGTCTGAAACTGGAACTTAGACGTTATTTGATGCGCTGAGTTCAAATCTGAAAACAGATTTCAAAAAAAATTTCACCGAAAAAAGTTACCGGTTACCGGCAACTACAACTTGACATATTTTATAGATCTCGATAACTACACGGTAAAATCGTCTGAAACTGGAAACTTAGACGTTATTTGATGCGCTGAGTTCAAATCTGAAAACAGATTTCAAAAAAATTTCACCGAAAAAGTTACCGGTTACCGGCAACTACAACTTGACATATTTTGTAGATCTCGATAACTACACGGTAAAATCGTCTGAAACTGGAAACTTAGACGTTATTTGATGCGCTGAGTTGAAATCTGAAAACAGATTTCAAAAAATTTCACCGAAAAAGTTACCGGTTACCGGCAACTACAACTTGACATATTTTATAGATCTCGATAACTACACGGTAAAATCGTCTGAAACTGGAAACTTAGACGTTATTTGATGCGCTAAGTTCAAATCTGAAAACAGATTTCAAAAAAAATTTCACCGAAAAAAGTTACCGGTTACCGGCAACTACAACTTGACATATTTCGTAGATCTCGATAACTACACGGTAAAATCGTCTGAAACTGGAAACTTAGACGTTATTTGATGCGCTGAGTTGAAATCTGAAAACAGATTTCAAAAAAAAATTCACCCAAAAAAGTTACCGGTTACTGGCAACTTCGTGACATTTATTTTAGATCTCGATAACTACACGGTAAAATCGTCTGAAACTGGAAACTTAGACGTTATTTGATGCGCTGAGTTCAAATCTGAAAACAGATTTCAAAAAAAATTTCACCGAAAAAAAGTTACCGGTTACCGGCAACTCGTGACATTTATTTTAGATCTCGATAACTACACGGTAAAATCGTCTGAAACTGGAAGCTTAGACGTATTTGATGCGCTGAGTTCAAATCTGAAACAGATTTCAAAAAAAATTTCACCGAAAAAGTTACCGGTTACCGGCAACTACAACTTGACATATTTTATAGATCTCGATAACTACACGGTAAAATCGTCTGAAACTGGAAACTTAGACGTTATTTGATGCGCTGAGTTCAAATCTGAAAACAGATTTCAAAAAATTTCACCGAAAAAGTTACCGGTTACCGGCAACTACAACTTGACATATTTTGTAGATCTCGATAACTACACGGTAAAATCGTCTGAAACTGGAAACTTACGTGATTTGATGCGCTGAGTTCAAATCCGAAACAGATTTCAAAAAAAATTTCACCCGAAAAAAGTTACCGGTTACCGGCAACTACAACTTGACATATTTTAGATCTCGATAACTACACGGTAAAATCGTCTGAAACTGGAAACTAGACGTAATTTGATGCGCTGAGTTCAAATCTAAAGCAGATTTCAAAAAAAATTTCACCGAAAAAAAAGTTACCGGTTACCGGCAACTACAACTTGACATATTTTTGATCTCGATAACTACACGGTAAAATCGTCTGAAACTGGAAACTTAGACGTTATTTGATGCGCTGAGTTCAAATCTGAAAACAGATTTCAAAAAAAAATTTCACCCGAAAAAGTTACCGGTTACCGGCAACTTCTGTGACATATTTTAGATCTCGATAACTACACGGTAAAATCGTCTGAAACTGGAAACTTAGACGTTATTTGATGCGCTGAGTTCAAATCTGAAAACAGATTTCAAAAAAAATTTCACTGAAAAAAGTTACCGGTTACCGGCAACTACAACTTGACATATATTTTATAGATCTCGATAACTACACGGTAAAATCGTCTCGAAACTGGAAACTTAGACGTTATTTGATGCGCTGAGTTGAAATCTGAAAACAGATTTCAAAAAAAA